>NC_143030.1:73367398-73444898 GCF_057628025.1 Oncorhynchus mykiss | reverse complement strand
TTATGGACTCAAATGGGAAATATATAGAAGAAAAAAAACTTTTTCCCAAACACAGTGTGTCTAAACTCTGGTGTCCAAACACCCAGCGTGCCCTCGACCTTCTGTCTGAGGCCAAACTAGGCTCACCCAGCCACATAATAATACACACAGGCACAAACGACCTGAGAGCACTGCAGGAAAGAGTGGCCACAGCACTGAAGAGAGTGATTGAAAAGGCTTCTTCTACTTTCCCCAACGCACAAGTGGTTATCTCCACCCTGCTACCACGAAAAGACTTCCACCCTGCCACAATACAGCGGGTAAATGCAAGTATTTCCCGTGACTGTGCCTCAAAACCAAACGTTTTCCTGGCCCACCACTCCACCCTGGACTTGAACAGCCTCTATGACCAGGTCCACCTCTACAAGGCAGCAGTGCCCACCTTTGCCCGAACTCTAAAGGACATCGCTCTCAAACGTATCCCCAACACTTCACACAGGAGCAACAGATCAATAGACACCCCATCCAGACCAGCGAGACACCCTCCCAGATCTGCAGGACCCCCCCCTGGACCTACACATAGAGGACCCACGCCAAGAGGAATTACATCCAGACCACAGTACACCCAGACACATCCACACCCCCACCCCAACCAATCAACACCCCCCCACGTCAACCATGCCCACACCCCATTTAGGCCCACCCAGGTCAGACCTATGCCACTCCTGCCCACCCCATGCACCCCACCCCCGCAAAGAGGGCCTCAACATGGAAGCCACACATACGCCCAGGTAGTGAGCGGGCAAACAGTCCCAACCCCCACTCTCACACTCGCCGAAGCCAATGGCATGTACCAGATGCTCAGCAGGCTCTGCTCACACTTACTGGCCTGAGGCCAAACCACGACCAACAACATTGGACACTCTATGGAACAAAAAGCCTTCACTATATTATCATGGAATATCCAAGGCCTGAGGTCATCTGCCTTTGGCCTAAAGAGCAGAAACCCGGACTTCACCAAAGAAATCGGTAATACAGACATTGTCATCCTGCAAGAAACCTGGTATAGAGGAGACGGACCCACTGGTTGCCCTCTAGGTTACAGAGAGCTGGTAGTCCCATCCACCAAACTACCAGGTGTGAAACAGGGAAGGGACTCAGGGGGTATGCTAATTTGGTATAGAGCAGACCTAACTCACTCCATTAAATTAATCAAAACAGGAACATTTTACATTTGGCTAGAAATTCAAAAAGAAATTATCCTAACAGAGAAAAATGTCCTCCTGTGTGCTACCTATATCCCCCCACTAGAATCCCCATATTTTAATGAAGACAGCTTCTCCATCCTGGAGGGGGAAATCAATCATTTCCAGGCCCAGGGACATGTACTAGTCTGTGGCGACCTAAATGCCAGAACCGGACAAGAACCTGACACCCTAAGCACACAGGGGGACAAACACCTGCCTGGAGGTGACAGCATTCCCTCCCACATATGCCCCCCTAGGCACAACTATGACAACATAACCAACAAAAACGGGTCACAACTCCTGCAGCTCTGTCGCACGCTGGGTATGTACATAGTCAACGGTAGGCTTCGAGGGGACTCCTATGGTAGGTACACCTATAGCTCATCTCTTGGCAGTAGTACTGTAGACTACTTTATCACCGACCTCAACCCAGAGTCTCTCAGAGCGTTCACAGTCAGCCCACTGACACCCCTATCAGACCACAGCAAAATCACAGTCTACTTAAACAGAGCAATAATCAATCATGAGGCATCAAAGCCAAAGGAACTGAGTAACATTAAGAAATGCTATAGATGGAAGGAATGCAGTTTGGAAACCTACCAAAAAACAATTAGGCAACAACAAATTCAATCCCTTTTAGACAATTTCCTGGGTAAAACGTTCCGCTGTAATAGTGAAGGTGTAAACTTGGCAGTAGAAAATCTTAACAGTATATTTGACCTCTCAGCTTCCCTATCAAATCTAAAAATCTCAAATAGAAAACCGAAGAAAATTAACAATAATGACAAATGGTTTGATGAAGAATGCAAAAATCTAAGAAAGAAATTGAGAAACCTGTCCAACCAAAAACATAGAGACCCGGAAAACCTGAGTCTACGCCTTCACTATGGTGAATCACTAAAACAATACAGAAATACACTACGGAAAAAGAAGGAACAGCATGTCAGAAATCAGCTCAATGCAATTGAAGAATCCATAGACTCTAACCACTTCTGGGAAAATTGGAAAACACTAAACAAACAACAACAAGAAGAATTATCTATCCAAAATGGAGATGTATGGGTAAACCACTTCTCCAATCTTTTTGGCTCTATAACAAAGAATAAAGAGCAAAAACATATACATGATCAAATACAGATCTTAGAATCATCTATTAAAGACTACCAGAACCCACTGGATTATCCAATTACATTGAATGAGTTACAGGACAAAATAAAAACCCTCCAACCCAAAAAGGCCTGTGGTGTTGATGGTATCCTCAATGAAATGATCAAATATACAGACAACAAATTCCAATTGGCTATACTAAAACTCTTTAACATCATACTTAGCTCTGGCATCTTCCCCAATATTTGGAACCAAGGACTGATCACCCCAATCCACAAAAGTGGAGACAAATTTGACCCCAATAACTACCGTGGAATATGTGTCAACAGTAACCTTGGGAAAATCCTCTGCATTATTATTAACAGCAGACTCGTACATTTCCTCAATGAAAACAATGTACTGAGCAAATGTCAAATTGGCTTTTTACCAAATTACCGTACAACAGACCATGTATTCACCCTGCACACCCTAATTGACAACCAAACAAACCAAAACAAAGGCAAAGTCTTCTCATGCTTTGTTGATTTCAAAAAAGCCTTCGACTCAATCTGGCATGAGGGTCTGCTATACAAACTGATGGAAAGTGGTGTTGGGGGTAAAACATACGACATTATAAAATCCATGTACACAAACAACAAGTGTGCGGTTAAAATTGGCAAAAAACACACACATTTCTTCACACAGGGTCGTGGGGTTAGACAGGGATGCAGTTTAAGCCCCACCCTCTTCAACATATATATCAACGAATTGGCGCGGGCACTAGAAAAGTCTGCAGCACCCGGCCTCCCCCTGCTAGAATCCGAAGTCAAATGTCTGCTGTTTGCCGATGATCTGGTGCTTCTGTCACCAACCAAGGAGGGCCTACAGCAGCACCTAGATCTTATGCACAGATTCTGTCAGACCTGGGCCCTGACAGTAAATCTCAGTAAGACCAAAATAATGGTGTTCCAAAAAAGGTCCAGTCACCAGGACCACAAATACAAATTCAATCTAGACACTGTTGCCCTAGAGCACACAAAAAACTATACATACCTTGGCCTAAACATCAGCGCCACAGGTAACTTCCACAAAGCTGTGAACGATCTGAGAGACAAGGCAAGAAGGGCATTCTATGCCATCAAAAGAAACATAAATTTCAACATACCAATTAGGATTTGGCTAAAAATACTTGAATCAGTCATAGAGCCCATTGCCCTTTATGGTTGTGAGGTCTGGGGTCCGCTCACCAACCAAGACTTCACAAAATGGGACAAACACCAAATTGAGACTCTGCACGCAGAATTCTGCAAAAATATCCTCCGTGTACAACGTAGAACACCAAATAATGCATGCAGAGCAGAATTAGGCCGATACCCACTAATTATCAAAATCCAGAAAAGAGCCGTTAAATTCTACAACCACCTAAAAGGAAGTGATTCACAAACCTTCCATAACAAAGCCATCACCTACAGAGAGATGAACCTGGAGAAGAGTCCCCTAAGCAAGCTGGTCCTGGGGCTCTGTTCACAAACACAAACACACCCTACAGAGCCCCAGGACAACAGCACAATTAGACCCAACCAAATCATGAGAAAACAAAAAGATAATTACTTGACACATTGGAAAGAATTAACAAAAAAACAGAGCAAACTAGAATGCTATTTGGCCCTAAACAGAGAGTACACAGCGGCAGAATACCTGACCACTGTGACTGACCCAAAATTAAGGAAAGCTTTGACTATGTACAGACTCAGTGAGCATAGCCTTGCTATTGAGAAAGGCCGCCGTAGGCAGACATGGCTCTCAAGAGAAGACAGGCTATGTGCTCACTGCCCACAAAATGAGGTGGAAACTGAGCTGCACTTCCTAACCTCCTGCCCAATGTATGACCATATTAGAGAGACATATTTCCCTCAGATTACACAGATCCACAAAGAATTCGAAAACAAATCCAAATTTGAAAAACTCCCATATCTACTGGGTGAAATTCCACAGTGTGCCATCACAGCAGCAAGATTTGTGACCTGTTGCCACGAGAAAAGGGCAACCAGTGAAGAACACACACCATTGTAAATACAACCCATATTTATGCTTATTTATTTTATCTTGTGTCCTTTAACCATTTGTACATTGTTAAAACACTGTATATATATATATAATATGACATTTGTAATGTCTTTACTGTTTTGAAACCTCTGTATGTGTAATGTTTACTGTTAATTTTTGTTGTTTTTCACTTTATATTTTCACTTTGTATGTTGTCTACCTCACTTGCTTTGGCAATGTTAACACATGTTTCCCATGCCAATAAAGCCCTTGAATTGAATTGAATTGAGAGACAGAGACAGTGAGAGACAGTGAGAGAGAGAGAGAGAGAGACAGTGACAGAGAGACAGTGACAGAGAGAGAGACAGAGTGACAGAGACAGTGACAGAGACAGAGTGACAGACAGTGAGAGAGAGAGAGAGAGAGAGAGAGAGAGAGAGAGAGAGAGAGAGAGACAGCGAGGCAGAGTGACAGAGACAGTGAGAGACAGTGAGAGAGAGAGAGAGAGTGACAGAGAGACAGTGACAGAGAGAGAGACAGAGTGACAGAGACAGTGACAGAGAGACATAGACAGTGAGAGAGAGAGAGAGAGAGAGAGAGAGAGAGACAGCGAGGCAAAGTGACAGAGACAGTGAGAGAGATAGAGAGAGGTAGAGAGAGAGGGAGAGAGAGAGGACACAAAAGGAGAAGAGGACCAGGTGGGGGGAGGAAAATGGGAAGGTCTTCTAGCCGACAACCACTACAACTCCTACCTCAGGTGTACATATACACCCTCAGTAAACTGCTGGGAAAGTGGGTCAAGAAGACTGAAGCTGAGGCACTCTCAACACAACAAACAAGGTGGTGCAATAGCAAATAACCAACAGCATGAATAAACATTACAATTACGTGTTATGTATTAGTTTATCCTAATTCAGTTCATGAATCAGCTTGTTAAAGCAGTCTCACTAAGTATTTTAGTGCAACAAAAAAGCCTTCCCCCTTCGACATCTCTGTCAGCTCATCTGCTCTACATATCTGTGACAATGACTGTGACTTCCGCTTTGGAGGAATTGCACTGTGCACAGAGAGGGGGAAGTTTCAGTGTTACAAAACAACGTCAAGATTCCAAATGAACCCCTTGTCTATGCACTGGCCAAAGATAAATACACACCAGTACATCACTGGGGCCAAGCTTCCTGCCATCCAGGACCTATATACTAGGCTGTGTCAAAGGACAGGCCCCAAAACTCCAGTCACCCAAGTCACAGACTGTTCTCTCTGCTACCACACGGCAAGCGGTACCGGAGCGCCAAGTCTAGGACCAAAAAGCTCCTTAACAGCTTCTTCCCCCAAGCTATAAGACTGCTGAACAACTAATCAAATGCCTGCCCCTGTCACCCCGCACATTGACTCGGTACCGGTACCCCCGTATAGCCTCGTTATTGTTATTGTCATTTTATTGTGATTTATTTTTTACTTTAATTTATTTAGTAAATATTTTCTTAACACTATTTATTGAACTACATTGTTGGTTAAGGGCTTGTAAGTAAGCATTTTACATTAAGGTACCTGTTGTATTCGGCGCATGTGACAAATATTATTTTATTTGAAATCAGAAGAGTTCTGTTTTTGAAAAAAAGAACCATCTTTTAGCATCTCCTCTCATTATGGAGAAGAGATCACAGGATCCACATTTCATTATTCACTGTAATGTTAGTGACCATATCTGTATAGCATGCCCCCCAGGTACTCAATAAGCAGGATAGAAATGGAATAAAAACAGTGAGCAAGAACACAAACCCAGCAGGTGTAGGCATGGCTGACTCAGCTCTGTGCCAGCGTGGGAATGGGGTTTGGGACAAACACCAAACGTTAGGAACACCTTCCTAACACTAAGTTCCACCAGTGGTGTGCCTGCCACCTACCTCCATACCCCGTTCAAAGGCACTTCAAGTCTTTTGTCTTGCCCATTCACCCTCTGAATGGCACACACACACAATCCATGTCTCAACTGTCTCAAGGATTCAAAATCCTTCTTTAACCTGTCTCCTGCTCTACATTTTTTTTTTTTTTTTTTACATTTAACCTTTATTTAACTTGGCAAGTCAGTTAAGAACAAATTCTTATTTACAATGACGGCCTACTCGGGCCAAAACCAGAAGACGCTGGGCCAATTGTGCACCGCCCTATGGGACTCCCAATCACGGCCGGTTGTGATACAGCCTGGAATCAAGATGCATTGAGATGCAGTGCCTTAGACCGCTGCCCCACTCGGGTGCATACACTGACTGAAGTGGATTTAACAAGTGACATCAATAAGGGATGTTGGTCCATGTCGTGGAAAGAGCAGGTGTTCTTAATGTTTTGTCCACTCAGGGTACAGTATGCCAACCTTGTTTGTTTACTTGACAAGACCCACATGATGCCACAGTGTGTGCGTGTGTGTGTGTGTGTGTGTGTGTTAGTGAAAGTTTAAATCCCTCATTCTTAGCAGATGTCTGGTGGCAGCGTTTGATGAATAAAATAATTAGAAACGATATCTGATAGTGAAGTATTTAAGGTTTAGAACAAGACCAAAATGCCAAAGAGTTGAGAAAGTCTGCTCAGCATGTGGTACTGGGCTCATGCCACTCCACCTAAAATGACGTCTGGACTTCAGCCGAAGACCGTCAGGAGGGAGTATAGACAAACCAAATACATCTGAAGGAGGTTCCGTATGAAAAGTTCCCTCAATGTAACAGTATTTTCACCTGTCACATTGTGAATACATCTGCCCACTATAGGAAAATACACACTTCTGTTAAATTCTCAACTTTCATAATAACTCTAGTGTAAGCAATGACTAATTAATGTGCTCCCCTGGGTCCTGTGCTTCCCTGGGTGTTGGCGGTTCAGCAAAATGCACAATGGGGTCAGAACAATAAGCTCTATTTCTCTTCCTGTCTACTAACACAATGGGACTCTACTGTGTGTGTGTGTGTGTGTGTGTGTGTGTGTGTGTGTGTGTGTGCTGAACGAGGGCATGTGTGTGTTTTACGAGAGGGTTAGTGTGTTCTCAGTGGATGTACCTCATCCAGTCCATATGGGTTTCATGTTAATGCCATCAGCGTTGAAATAAATACTGGCTATGCAAGTCAGCCACAAATAAGGAAATGTGTATGGTTTTAGAAGTTAACCCTTCCGACTTCCTCATATGTTTTGGTTTTAGAAGTTAACCCTTCCGACTTCCTCATATGTTTTACTCATATCACACAGAGTATCTTCGTGTAACTTCTCTGACAACATGAGGGTTTGGGAGGAAAGGAAGGACTGTCACAGACTATATGTTGTCTACAGTATGTGGTCAGAGAAAGAGCAAAGCCCTGACAAGGGCCTCTTCTCTGACGAGAGGCCTGCTATTGGCTGTCACATTTGGCAGGGCTAAAATAGATCTACATTACAGAATAACTAACAATTAGACAAGCCCGGACAGTGCTGTGCCTCTGGCATTGAACCGTACATGTGTAGGAGCCCTGCCGTAAAGCAGATAAACAAGCCCAGACAGTGCAGGTATTAAGAGGAGACGGTTGGAGAGGAAGGATGATTCTGTTCTGATTGTATTCTGTTTAAACTTTTAATGTTTAAACAGAAAGACTCTTATGACATAATGTAATAGCATAGTAGTGTCCCTTCCTCGGTCGCACTTAGTCTTGGAGGCTCTGTAAAATTAAGTATCTGGACTTATTACATCGTTGCTTTCCCATTTCTATGGTAAAACAACAGCATACACACTGTGACATACAAATGTATAGTTCATTTTGAATTATCTCTCTATTAAAACGTAAGACATAACCCAGGAAGGAGGTCAGGTTAGGTTGACCACTCTTTTCACTTCTCTCCTATTTTTAATGTCCCTCGGTATCACTCCACTATGGGTAAATGCTTCCTGTTCCTCTGTCTCTGCCCAGTGGAGAACATGAGAGCTGAGACTGGTCCAAAAGGAACAGGAATGCAGCAGGGTCTCTCAGAGGGGGCTATCACAACATTCCACGGTTCACACTCACAGTGGTCTTATTCATGCCCTGCCATTTACTCCTTTCATTGTGTCCCAGCTCAACACACATGCTAATTTAGAAACCACACCATTATTCAGAGGGGGACACTGTGCAACAGGCAGGGTAGAGATTTGCATCACTTCGGGGTCTTCTTTGGTAGCATCGTGGCACAAACCTACAGCTCGTTTCAGTTAGACATGATGTTTGTGATCTAGACAACTAGGCTAATGAACAACAGCTAACAACGTGTTATACCTAATACCCCAAAACGTCCCTCTACAGGTGCATAGGGACACCATCCCATGGCGGATGTAAGATGATGGTCGACAGTCCACACTTACCTGGCCTTGTGATGTTCTGAAAGTACAATATGACCATGAAAAGTGACCCAACGCATGTCGCCAGGAAAATTCGTCCAACTTTGGGTTTTGTCATCCTGATTCCCCGAGCTGGCAGAGTAGAGCAGAACCCTCTCCCCGAGGTGTCTCATGCGAGGCAGCTCGTCTGATGCGACTTAACGATAGAAGGGAAAGAATGGGCCTTCATGTGGAAAAACTTGGCAGTGATACCGTTATATCAGTCTATTTCTCAATTATTCTATTCGACGAAAAAATGAATAGCCGCGAAAATATATGAACGCGCGAAAGTCGGTTGCCTTTGTAGGAGTTCAGATCAATTATATATTTCAATCATATTTTACGTTCCGCTGAAATTTCTCATCGTCTACAAGTCCCGAGAGAGCCAGATTGTTTCGGAGTTCTCTGATAATCCCCATCGTTCAACAGTTTTCGTTTCGTAAATTTTTTCAACCCAGTCAAACTTCCCGAAACATGGTCGGCGGCTCTGGGGCTATGACGTCACACCCACCCCTAGTACTTTCTTGCGGTGACCGTTACCCATCTGAAGGTTGTCACTAGTTACTACAGCCACAAAGTCAAATTGTATAATAGGTGGGGTTTAGCCATGATGAAGAGTTTGTGGCTGTGGTAACTAGTGACGACCCCAATCTTCCCTGTGACAAATGAATCCAATAATATAGGTCAGGGTTCCCCAACTGGTGGCCCGCGGGCCCCCGAGTTATTTGAGAAGAAGAAAAGTATATATATATACACACTACCATTCAGAAGTTTGGGGTCACTTAGAAATGTCCTTGTTTTTGAAAGAAAAGCACATCTAATTGATCATTAGAAAACCCTTTTGCAATTATGCTAGCACAGCTGAAAACTGTTGTACTGATTAAAGAAACAATAAAACTGTCCTTCTTTAGACTAGTTGAGTATCTGTGGCATTAGCATTTGTGGGTTCAATTACAGGATCAAAATGGCCAGAAACAAAGAACTTTCTTCTGAAACTCGTCAGTCTATTCTTGTTCTGAGAAATGAAGGCTATTCCATGCGAGAAATGCGAGAAATTGCGCTGTGCACTACTCCATTCACAGAATAGCGCAAACTAGCTCTAACCAGAATAGAAAGAGGAGTGGGAGGCCCCGGTGCACAACTGAGCAAGAGGACAAGTACATTAGAGTGTCTAGATTGAGAAACAGATGCCTCACAAGTTCTCAACTGACAGCTTCATTAAATAGTACCTGTAAAACACCAGTCTCAACATCAACAGTGAAGAGGCCAATCGGGGATGCGGGCCTTCTACCCCACTCTACCCAATGTATTTGGACAGTACAGAATGTCACCTTTTATTTGAGGATATTTTCATACATATCTGTTTTACCATTTAGAAATTAAAGCACTTTATGTATTTATGTATGTGTCTTTTTGGAGTAACTTTTATTGTAATCAAGAATATAAGATCTTCTGAACACATTAATGTGGATGCTACCATGGTTATGGATCATGAATTTGAATAATGATGAGTCAGAAAGATACAGAGGCACAAAGATCATACGATGCTAACCTCATATGCTAACCGCTCAGAAACATCTTATCGACTCACTTCAGTCATCATTCACCATTCAGTTCCTATTGGGCAAAACATAACCCAAAACACAACCAAAACAAACTGCATCCAACAAGTTGGGTGCCAGGTATACTATACAAATTATAAACTTCTGACTCCTTTAATACACTATAAGTGAATTTGTCCAATACTTATGAAACCTTTCCAAAGTGGGGTCTAGCTACATAAAGTGCTTTCATTTCTAAACAGTGAAACAGATATGTATGAAAATACACTAAAATTAAAGGTGAAATTCTGTACTGTCTCATCATATGAAACATTGATCTCAAATCCAATTATAGAGCCACATTTACCAGCCTGGTCTCATAGACTAGATGTAACATAGTAAACATAAATATGGCACACTCAAATTAGTATTTGTTACGGTTGGTATGGTTACATAAGGCCAATGGTTACTTAAGGCAAAACAAAAGTAGGCTGGATGGGTGGTATAACACAAATGTTTAGGAACCCAAAGGTTGTGAGTTTGCATCTCATTATGAACAATGTTAGCATTTTAGCTAATTAGCAACTTTTCAACCACTTACTACTTTTTAGCTACTTTGCAACTACTTAGCATGTTAGCTAACCCTTCCCCTAACCCTAACCCTTTTAGCTAACCCTTCCCCAAACCCTAACCTTAACCGTTTAACCTAACTCCTAAACTTAACCCTAACCCCTAGCCTAGCTAACATTAGCCACCTAACCACCTAGTTAGAATTCGTAACGTATCATACATTTTGCAAATTCATAACATACAGTACATTTTGCAGATTCGTAAAATGTGAAACAAATGGGTGAGGAACATCCACAAATTAATACATACCATAGGAAATCTAACATATCATACTAAATGGAGTGTGATGGATTTACGTACAGAATAATATGAAATGCTCTGAGACCAGGTTGCAGCCATACAATATGGAGAGGAGTGTATATTCATGGTGGATCTAGGGATGTCGGGGATAGTGAAGTGGATCCAGGGATGTCGGGGATAGTGAAGTGGGTCTAGGGATGTCGGGGATAGTGAAGTGGGTCTAGGGATGTCGGGGATAGTGAAGTGGGTCTAGGGGTGTCGGGGATAGTGAAGTGGGTCTAGGGATGTCGGGGATAGTGAAGTGGGTCTAGGGATGTCGGGGATAGTGAAGTGGGTCTAGGGATGTCGGGGAGAGTGAAGTGGGTCTAGGGATGTCGGGGATAGTGAAGTGGGTCTAGGGATGTCGGGGATAGTGAAGTGGGTCTAGGGATGTCGGGGAGAGTGAAGTGGGTCTAGGGATGTCGGTAATAGTGAAGTGGGTCTAGGGATGTCGGGGATAGTGAAGTGGGTCTAGGGATGTCGGGGATAGTGAAATGGGTCTAGGGATGTCGGGGATAGTGAAGTGGGTCTAGGGATGTCGGGGATAGTGAAATGGGTCTAGGGATGTCGGGGATAGTGAAGTGGGTCTAGGGATGTCGGGGATAGTGAAGTGGGTCTAGGGATGTCGGAGATAGTGAAATGGGTCTAGGGATGCTGGGGATAGTGAAGTGAGTCGAGGGATGTCGGGGATAGTGAAGTGGGTCTAGGGATGTCAGGGATAGTGAAGTGGGTCTAGGGATGTCGGGGATAGTGAAGTGGGTCTAGGGATGTTAGGGATAGTGAAGTGGTTCTAGGGATGTCGGGGATAGTGAAGTGGGTCTAGGGATGTCGGGGATAGTGAAGTGGGTCTAGGGATGTCGGGGATAGTGAAGTGGGTCTAGGGATGTCGGGGATAGTGAAGTGGGTCTAGGGATGTCGGGGATAGTGAAATGGGTCTAGGGATGTCAGGGATAGTGAAGTGGGTCTAGGGGTGTCGGGGATAGTGAAGTGGGTCTAGGAATGTCGGGATAGTGAAGTGGGTCTAGGGATGTCGGGGATAGTGAAGTGGTTCTAGGGATGTCGGGGATAGTGAAGTGGGTCTAGGGATGTCGGGGATAGTGAAGTGGGTCTAGGGATGTCAGGGATAGTGAAGTGGGTCTAGGGGTGTCGGGGATAGTGAAGTGGGTCTAGGGATGTCGGGGATAGTGAAGTGGGTCTAGGGATGTCGGGGATAGTGAAGTGGTTCTAGGGATGTCGGGGATAGTGAAGTGGGTCTAGGGATGTCGGGGATAGTGAAGTGGTTCTAGGGATGTCGGGGATAGTGAAGTGGGTCTAGGGATGTCGGGGATAGTGAAGTGGGTCTAGGGATGTCGGGGATAGTGAAGTGGGTCTAGGGATGTCGGGGATAGTGAAGTGGGTCTAGGGATGTCGGGGATAGTGAAGTGGGTCTAGGAATGTCGGGGATAGTGAAGTGGGTCTAGGGATGTTGGGGATAGTGAAATGGGTCTAGGGATGTTGGGGATAGTGAAGTGAGTCGAGGGATGTTGGGGTTAGTGAAGTGGCTGTTGACGAGAGGCAGGAGGCTCTTTCATGATGCGGTTCGGCACAATGTGCTCCACTGAAACTTCTGGCGGTGGAGATATCAGTCAAATGTTGTGAGGAGTCACGCCAAACATTACCTCAACTCTGCTCCACACCGGACAATGCCTGAGGCTGGGATTTAACAGCGCCAAACAAATTTAACATGGAGTACGATACCTCTGACACATCTGATTACACAATACCCCTTCATTAAGGAATAGTTTTGTTTAATGATCATTATCATGCATAGTAAAAGAGGATATTAAGTGGCAGTACCATGACTGGTGGTTGGAGGAATGTGGGGGGTTATTCCTCTTTCGGACTGACAGTCATCTCTATTTGAATGCACTGATTGGACGCTCCATACAGCAGGCATTTCTAGGATCCAGTGGTGACCAGTCATTCAGGGCTGTTTTGAGACCCACCTTCACATATTAGTTTGAAAACATGTTTTTAATTGAGTTAATAAAGCTGCATGCAAACGTAGTGTCTTTTTTGCTTTCTTAAGTAAGGCAGCTGCAAAATGCAGGTGTTTGAGCCTAGCTCAGTGCTTTCTGTGGTGGTGGGTCAGCCAGCTAGAAAATTCTAGCCCCTTTGGTGCTGCAATAGAGTTACATTAGAATGCCCATCCAAGAAGGCTCAAGGTCATTGGCAACAGATAAAATGATGTCAAATCACGTTATATCTAGAGCAGCTTTGATTAGACTGATCATGTCAACATCATACTTTCAAAATCGTAGCTAGCAAGCTAGCAGTCATCATCATGAATCAAGTCAACAATCTGCTGGCAAATCCATTTGAATCCTTATCATATGAAGAGAAATAACGAAGAGAAATTATAGATAAAATGTATCGGTGCTCATCGGCCATTGAACATAAAAATTAAGTTGGATATCGCAAATTCAACAATGAGTGGTTTGGAAGGAATCAGTGGCTAACTGCAAGCATTGCAAAGCAATCACTAGTCTGCTTTTTGGTGGAGTGGGTGAGTGGCCATGGTGTCAATCCAGCATGACTTTTTCCGCGCTCAAAACAACTGGAAACTCAGAACTGGGAAATTTGATTTCAAGACAACTGGGAACTCTGGGACAAAAACGAGCTCTGACTGGGAAAATACGTTTTGAACAGTCATCCAACTCGGAATTGCAAGTCGGGAACTCTGGCCTCTATTTAGAGCTCTGACCTGAAGATCACTGACGTCATCATGATTCAACATTGTTTTTTTTCTAAGTTCCCAGTTGCCTTGAAAGCAACATAAATCCAGAGAATGCCAGACTTTGATGACAAAATTTGCCCACAAAGGGCCGCCGCGCCACATTCCTGTTCAAGTGAGCACAGCATAACAAGGTGAGTCCAAAAATGTATTGCATGCTGCTGCATAAACGATGTTATATGCCATGGAGATATGTATACAGTAGCTAAGAAAGTTGGAACGGAAATGGCGCTACACCAAACTGGAAGTCTTCCCGACTAGCTTGGAAAGACAGTACCGTGCAGTATCGAAGAGCCCTCACTGCTGCTCGATCATCCTATTTTTTCCAACTTAATAGAAGAGAATAAGAACAATCCAAATTGTATTTTTGATACTGTCGCAAAGCTAACTCAAAAGCAGTATTCCCCAAGAGAGGATGGCTTTCACTTCAGCAGTGATAAATTCATGAACTTATTTGACGAAAAAATCATGATCATTAGAAAGCAAATTACGGACTCCTCTTTAAATCTGCGTATTTCTCCAAAGCTCAGTTGTCCTGAGTCTGCACAACACTGCCAGGACCTAGGATCAAGAGAGACACTCAAGTTTTGTAATACTATATCTCTTGACACATTGATGAAAATAGTCATGGCCTCTAAACCTTAAAGATGTATACCGGACCCTATTCCAACTAAACTACTGAAAGATCTGCTTCCTGTACTTGGCACCCCTATGTTGAATATAATAAACGGCTTCCCATCCACGAATGTGTACCAAACTCACTAAAAGTAGCAGTAATAAAGCCTCTCTTGAAAAAGCCAACCTTGACCCAGAAAATATTAAAAACTAACGGCCAATATCAAAACTCCCATTCCTCTCAAACATTTTTGAAAAAGCTGTCTCGCAGCAACTCACTGCCTTCCTGAAGACAAACAATGTATATGAAACGCTTCAGTCTGGTTTTAGACCCTGTCATAGTACTGAGACCGCAATCGTGAAGGTGGTAAATGACCTTTTCATGGAGTCAGACCAAGGCTCTGCATCTGTCCTCGTGCTCCTAGTCCTTAGTGCTGCATTTGATACCATCGATCACCAAATTATTTTGGAGATTGGAAACCCAAATTGGTCTACATGGACAAGTTCAGGCCTGGTTTAGAGCTTATCTGCCGGAAAGATATCAGTTTGTCTCTGTGGATGGTTTGTCCTCAGACAAATCAACTGTAAATTTCGGTGTTCTTCAAGGTTCCGTTTTAGGACCACTATTGTTTTCACTATATATTTTACCTCTTGGTGATGTCATTCGGAAACATAATGTTAACTTTCACTGCTATGCGGACTAGACACAGCCTGTCTTTCAGACATAAGGAAGTGGATGGCGGAAAATGTTTTACTTTTAAACTCGGACAAAACAGAGATGCTAGTTCTAGGTCCCAAGAAACAAAAAGATCTTCTGTTGGATCTGACAATTAATCTGGTTGTACAGTCGTCTCAAATTAAAACCGTGAAGGACCTCGTCGTTACTCTGGACCCTGATCTCTCTTTTGACGAACATATCAATAATATTTCAGTTTTTACATATTTTTTGACTTTCTGTCAAAAAATGATGCAGAAAAATGTATCCATGCTTTTGACACTTCTATATTAGACTACTGCAATGCTCTACTTTCCGGCTATCCGGATAAAGCACTAAATAAACTTCCGTTTGTGCTAAACAAGGCTGCTAGAATCTTGACTAGAACCAACAAATGTGATCATATTACTCCAGTGCTAGCATTTCTACACTGGCTTCCTGTGAAGGCTAAGGCTGATTTCAAGGTTTTACTGCTAACCTACAAAGCATTACATGGGCCTGCTCCTACCTATCTTTCCAATTTGGTCCTGCCATACATACCGACATGTACGCTACGGTAAGGATGCAGGCCTCCTTACTGTCCCTAGAATTTCTAATCAAACAGCTGCATGCAGGGCTTTCTCCTGTAGAGCTCCATTTTTATGGAATGGAGTCTATCCATGTGAGAGATGCAGACTCGGTCTCGACCTTTAAGTCTTTATTGAAGACTCATCTCTTCAGTGGGTCCTATGATTGAGTGTAGTCTGGACCAGGGGTGTGAAGGTGAACGGAAAGGTACTGGAGTGACGAACCACCCTTGCTGTCTCTGCCTGACCGGTTCCCCTCTCTCCACTGGGATTCTCTGCTGCTAACCCTATTATGGGGGCTGAGTCACTGGCTTACTGGTGCTCTTCCATGCCGTCCCTAGGAAGGGTGTGTCACTTGAGTGGGTTGAGTCACTGACGTGAAATTCTTGTCTGGGTTGGCGTCCCCTTCGGGTTCGTGGTGTGGGGGAGGTCTTCGTGGGCTATACTCGGCCTTGTCTCAGGGTAGTAGGTTGGTGGTTGAAGATATCTCTCCAGCGGTATGGGGGATGTACCTTGGCAAAGTGGGTGGGGTTATATCCTGCCTGTTTGGCCCTGCTGGGGTCATCGTCAGACGGGGCCACAGTGTCTCCCGACCCCTCTTGTCTCAGCCTCCAGTATTTATGCTGCAATAGTTTGTGTCGGGGGGCTAGGGTCAGTCTGTTATATCTGGACTATTTCTCATGTCTTATCCAGTGTCCTGTGTGAATTTAAGTATGCTCCCTCTAATTATCTTTCTCTCTCTTTCTATTTCTCTTTCTCTTGCTCTCTCTCTGCTCTCGGAGGACCTGAGCCATAGGACCATGCCTCAGGACTACGTGGCCTGATGACTCCTTGCTGTCCCCAGCCCACCTGGTCATGCTGCAGCTCCAGTTTCAACTGTTCTGCCTGCAGCTATGGAACCCTGACCTGTTCACCGGATGTGCTACCTGTCCCAGACCTGCTGTTTTCAACTCTCTAGAGACAGCAGGAGCGGTAGAGATACTCTGAATGATCGGCTATGAAAAACCAACTGACATTTCCTCCTGAGGTGCTGACCTGTTGCACCCTCTACAACCACTGTGATTATTATTATCTGACCCTGCAGGTCATCTATGAACGTTTGAACATCTTGGCCATGTTTTGTTATAATCTCCTTCTGGCACAGCTAAAAGAGGACTGGCCACCCCTCAGAGCCTGGTTCCTCCCTAGGTTTCTTCCTAGGTTCTGGCCTTTCTAGAGAGTTTTTCCTAGCCACCGTGCTTCTACATCTGCATTGCTTGCTGTTTGAGGTTTTAGGCTGGGTTGCTGTACAGCACTCGGCTGATGTAAAAAGGACTTTATAAATACATTTGATTGATTGATTGATTGATGTTGTGTAGTAAGCTGTTAATAGCCTATGTGCCTCACTCTAATCATTTGGTCCCTTTTCCCCTTATAACTTAGCCTACTGTTCTGACTTGGTGGTGTACATGTAGCCTATAGCATGTTTTAAAAATGTAATCTTTGAATATTGTAAGAGCATTCATTGTCTGCTTATATGCCCCATTTATTTATCATACAGTTCTGCAGTTCTGACTTGGTGTACAGGGAGAATACTTTAACGGCCCATGTTCTGAATTCTGTCGCTGTACATTTCAAAAGTGCTAAACAAATACGTTAGTAATATTGACTACGTCCGTCCTAGCTCGAAAAATGTTTTAATCTAAATTACAGATTGCCTCTTATCCGCTTGTTGTCCCCTTATGCCATAATTTGTACATCTCAATTGTCAGTAGAAACCACATTTGTTAAACAAGTCAGCCATATCAGCTATGTTTGTTTTTGAAAGGCAGTAAATGAGGCTGAATGAACTGTTTAGTTGCCATACAAGGCTCCACTGCCGGGTGTAGCAGTGGTAAGGTGTTGGGACTGCTGTTGGGACAGCTTTATGTGGGCCCTAACAGTGTGTGGGCACCATTTGTCACAGTAACAGTGCAATTCATGTATTGTGTAGTGTTGTGTTTTGTGTAGTGGGTTTGCTGGCATGCATCTAAAACATGCATTTTTTTGTTTGCCTCACCAAGATTTACATGTTAAAATCGCCACTGCTAGGATGTCTGATTTGTCCTCCCGGGATTCGGCTGTGTTCTCTTATTGGACTAACTCTGGGGTAGACTCAGGTTGGGGAGACCTGCTGCCTCAATAACTGACCTGATGCTACAGAGAAAAAACATTGCATTGTCAGTAAACAAAGATTCCTTCTTCTTATCATTATCTTAACTTTAAAGTGACTGACAACACAGTGAAATGTCTGCTGGTGTGCATTCCATATACATGTTGTGCCTGCTCACACACCCATCTCTGACTATCTAATTGGTGTGTTGCAGATGGAGAGATGATTGTGCTGTCAGTGGGGAGTAGTTCCACATACTGTAATGATCGCATTGGGCTCATGTTTTGGAAACTCTCTACTGTGCCACATCAATGCATAGGGCTACCATAAAAGTATCCCTTTACGGATGTCACGGATCCCTCCGGAACTGTGTCATTACGCACACCTGGTCCCCATTTTCCTAATTGTAATTGTATAAATGTGCCCTTTGATTTCCATTGGGCTGTTGATTATTGTTCCAATATCCGTTGGTCGTGTGAGTAGCTGTGCTGTGTTGTTTTGGCTTTCGTGCCGCTTGTATTGTGCAGATGATTACGGGTCTTGTCCCGTGTGGTATCATTGGGCGCTTGTGTATTTATTCGAGGTACTCCTCGCTCTTTTGTTTGGTTCTCGACCTTGTGTTTTGTATACGTGTTTGTTTGGTCTTCGTCCCTGTGCCTTTACATGGCACTCTGTAATTTGGGTAAATAAAAGTTATTATTATGCATCTCCTGATATCTTTTACCAACGTGACAACAGCTCATAAGTGGAGAGCCTTGTGTTTTATGTTTGATACCATGCCATTGATTCTGCTCCAGCCGTTACCACAAGCCTGTCCTCTCAAATCAAGGTGCCACCAACCTCCTGTGCTTTAAACTAACTACCGAAAGAGAATTTAAGCTAATCTAAATACTTGTCATATACATGAAATATTATCTAAACCAGAAAATGACTTATTTCAAAATAATAATAATTTATTTTAGAATGTTTTTTTTTTACTAATGATTAGAAATAGAACTACAAGCTGACTGCCAGTGATTCATCCTTGCTTGAGTCTCACCCAGGATCTGTGTGGTGGACTGCTGGGCCACGTTCAGTAGCCAAACTTGGTTGATCGTGGCATAGAATAGAGCAAACATGATTCCTTATTCTACAAGTCAAAGGCATGTTTGTTCTACATAGCATATTTCGATCTGAACATTCCAAGAAGTTGTGTCCTGCTGAATGCTCCCCAGGACAGTGGTGGACTCGCCAGGTGTGAGGAGCAGGGCTCTGAAGGACAGTGGTGTCTCTCCAGATGTGAGGAGCAGGGCTCTGAAGGACAGTGGTGGACTCTCCAGGTGTGAGGAGCAGGGCTCTGAAGGACAGTGGTGTCTCTCCGGGTGTGAGGAGCAGGGCTCTGAAGGACAGTGGTGTCTCTCCGGGTGTGAGGAGCAGGGCTCTGAAGGACAGTGGTGTCTCTCCAGGTGTGAGGAGCAGGGCTCTGAAGGACAGTGGTGGACTCTCCAGGTGTGAGGAGCAGGGCTCTGAAGGACAGTGGTGTCTCTCCAGGTGTGAGGAGCAGGGCTCTGAAGGACAGTGGTAGACTCTCCAGGTGTGAGGACCACGGCATGAAGGACAGTGGTGGACTCTCCAGGTGTGAGGACCACGGCATGAAGGACAGTGGTGGACTCTCCAGGTGTGAGGACCAGGGCTCTGAAGGACAGTGATGGACTCTCCAGGTGTGAGGAGCAGGGCTCTGAAGGACAGTGGGTGTCTCTCCAGGTGTGAGGAGCAGGGCTCTGAAGGACAGTGGTAGACTCTCCAGGTGTGAGGACCACGGCATGAAGGTCAGTGATGGACTCTCCAGGTGTGAGGACCAGAGCCATGAAGGACAGTGATGGACTCTCCAGGTGTGAGGACCAAGGCTCTGAAGAACAGTGGTGGACTCTCCAGGTGTGAGGAGCAGGGCTCTGAAGGACAGTGGTGTCTCTCCAGGTGTGAGGACCAGGGCCATGAAGGACAGTGGTAGACTCTCCAGGTATGAGGACCACGGCATGAAGGACAGTGATGGACTCTCCAGGTGTGAGGACCAGGGCTCTGATGGACAGTGATGGACTCTCCAGGTGTGAGGATCAGGGCTCTGAAGGACAGTGATGGACTCTCCAGGTGTGAGGACCAGGGCTCTGAAGGACAGTGATGGACTCTCAAGGTGTGAGGATCAGGGCTCTGAAGGACAGTGATGGACTCTCCAGGTGTGAGGAGCAGGGCTCTGAAGGACAGTGATGGACTCTCCAGGTGTGAGGAGCAGGGCCATGAAGGACAGTGATGGACTCTCCAGGTGTGAGGAGCAGGGCTCTGAAGGACAGTGATGGACTCTCCAGGTGTGAGGACCACGGCATGAAGGACAGTGATGGACTCTCCAGGTGTGAGGACCAGGGCTCTGAAGGACAGTGATGGACTCTCCAGGTGTGAGGATCAGGGCTCTGAAGGATAGTGGGTGTCTCTCCAGGTGTGAGGAGCAGGGCTCTGAAGGACAGTGGTGTCTCTCCAGGTGTGAGGAGCAGGGCTCTGAAGGACAGTGGTGTCTCTCCAGGTGTGAGGAGCAAGGCTCTGAAGGACAGTCAGGGCCAACAGTGAGGAGGTGGGGCTGGGCAGGGACTTGTAGGTCAGGGAGGGGGAAAGAATCACTTCATCCACAATGGACATAGATTCCTGGATAGAAAACCCAAAATACATTGGTACACACACAGACAGAGAGAGAGAGTGAAAAAAGCATCTGCCCTACTTCCTGCTCATCCTTCTCAGAGAAATGTGGGGCTGTCATGACAAATAATGTCCCCAAGACAAAAATGGTCCCCCCCTGAGTCACAATGGGAATCGATAAACTATTACACTTTTGAGCAGGGGGACACTATTTGGCATGACAGGCCTTCTAGTGGTTGAAGAGGGAACTGGCTAGTGAAGTCAAACCTCTAATAAGACTAGTGGTAAGTCCCATATAGAAGGATAGAGGACTCTTTTTTTGTATTTGTCCCATTATGGCATCTGTGAGCGTACGGGCAGCGCCATTGAGGCCATCTCCACTTTGAAGTAGTCCCTTTTCTTCTTCTACTACTTCTATGAGTTGATAAACAAACTGAAACGGTGCATACTGCCACCTGGAGTGTGTTGTTTAAAGAGGGATAAGCCAAGGTTGGTGATTTACTGCCCCCTGCAGTTATGGAATATTTTATCACAATTACAATTAGTTGACTGATCCCTCCTGATGACCTGGGTGGAATTATGTGACTCGTCCTTAACCCACAGCAAGTCCCTCCCAGTTGACGACTTCAAACTGGTAAAAGTCCTCAATAGTGATGCCCATGGTAAAACAGGCTTTTGGGCAGTAGAGTCCTTTATCATTCTCTATGATAAGTCTCACTCATTTGTGAAGTGTGACCCCTTGTGGACTACTAGAGGCTGCTATTTGATGATGCTTATTCATCCTTATTGATTTACAGTCGTTCCTATTTCATTAGTTCAATATATTGTCTTATTCCAGGCTGATGTTTTTGGTGTGCAGGGTTGCAATTTTTCCATCATTGCATGTAATTCAGATCGTGTCTGTCCTGCTCTCAAAGACATTGCCAATATGAGCTTTACATTTTTTAAATGTTATTGAGAGGCTAATATGAGTGTAATATTAAAACCTTACAGTTTTGGACTATTCATCCGAGGACTTCATTTTTTAAATGTTATTGAGAGGCTAATATGAGTGTAATATTAAAAGCTTACAGTTTTGGACTATTCCAAATCTTTTAATTCAGAGTGAAAATATTAATACACCATTTTACAGTTCTAGAAGTTCACACTAGTGGGCTACAGGTAAGCAGCGGTGAAAATCAAACCAAATCAAATTGTGTGGAAATTGCGTAAGGAAGGAGTTTCCAAAACAACAGGGGGAACATTTTCGGCATGCAAAATGTTTTGAGGCTCATGCCCGGTGGTCCGATAGTGGTTCATTCCCGGAGTGATATTTTTTCACCAATTCCACCCCTGATTGTAAATGGAGTATTGAGACAGAAAGAAATTCCCTGGTTCTACACATTCAATTAGCATAATGTGTAATAACAATGTAATTGTGACACAATGTTGCACAACATGTTTAGACAGGGGGAAAGGTTTTTCCCCTGTGTTTCACAAGGACGCTTTGATTTAAGTCAAAACCACAGGCCTATAAAAACTTCACTAGGTCAGTCAGAAGAGAAGTAAGGTTATCTCATGTAGATCACTAGAATCTCATGTAGATCACTCTCAAAAATTGCTGGATAGGAAAGTCAGTTTCTGGGTTTATGAAAATCAGTGCTTCAAGTTATCTGCGAGGGGAGATCTGATAAACATACTCACAAGCTGTAAACACATTCTTTATGAGCGCGCATCACTTCAGGTAAGCTACAACTTTTCATTAATTCTTTGATTATTGACTATTCATTTTTGTTGAAGTTGATTGGTTGGTTTAATGTGATTGACTTTTTCTTTTTTTGACCTTTTTTGACTTAACTTAATACATGGAGAAAATATTGATTTGTTTTTCAACATTATTTGAACCTGATTGTTGACATTGGATTTGCATTGAACTTTGGAGGAAAAAATGTACAAGAACTTAAAGGTTCAATGCAGCCATTTTGATCTCACCATCAAATCATTTCTGGGTAACAACTAAGTATCTAACTTGGGTTGTTTTTAATTAAAATGGTCAAAAAGATACAAAAAATAGCTTCTACCATTTTGATCTCATAGTCCCGTCTATGAATTTGAGAGTGGTGACATTTCTCCAGTCCCATCCCTCAGTTGTTTAGCTCAAAAAGCACCTTTATTCATTGATATAATACAAACAGGCCTGGGGAAGCCTTGTTACACCAGACTAGAGCAAGGCTGTGTACTCACATAAAGTAGGGGATTTCCATTAGCAGGCTGGGACAGAACCAGTGGACTATGGACCTTTAAGTGAAAACAGACAGTTAAACATAAACTCCCTAACCAAGGATGTCTCATCTGAAGGGGATACCTCAAGACTGAAATATCTATCCAATTAATGTATGTATGGTAGCCCTGTAATGACATAAACATCATTTGTATTATATTTAAATAATTTGCATTATTTTCTACTTTTGTGCAAGGGGGATGATGAGGAACTGTATACTGCTGGTTATCTTTGGAGTCTACCTGCAAGTGGTGAAATGCACCCCAAGATGTCCACTATATGGTTCTATAGCAGTTTGCACCAACCTGTCTCTATATCAGGTCCCTGCACTGCCTCCATACATTACCCATGTGTATATGAGGGATAACTACATCAGTGAGATAAACGAGACGTCTTTCTCTGGGCTTGAAGGGCTAAAGGAACTGGACCTCAGTTGGCAACGTGTCAATGGGCTAACTATAAGAACTAACACCTTTCAAAGACTGGCAAACTTGGCAGTGCTCTATTTAGGACATAATAGAGGTTTACAGATTGAGCCAGGTGCGTTTGTGGGACTGTCCAACCTGAGAACACTCTCTCTGTATGTGTGTGACCTGACTGAATCCATATTACAGGGCGACTATCTCAGGCCCCTGGTGTCTTTGAAAACGCTAGATCTGTATGGTAACCAAGTGAAAAGAATCCAACCTTCACCATTCTTTGTGAACATGACAGATTTCCAAGAGTTAAACATTACCCTAAACCAGATGGAAAGCATATGTGAGGAAGATTTGCTTGGCTTTTGTGGAAAACACTTTCGGTTGCTCAAATTGAACAGTGTCTATCTATATGGTATGACTCAAAATGGTTTTGACTGGAAACGATGTGGAAATCCCTTTAGAAACATGTCTATAGAGACACTTGACTTATCTTCCAACGGATTCAACGTGGACAAGGCTAAATTGTTTTTCAATGCAATCCAAGGAACGAAAATTCACCATATTATTCTGGAACACAGCACCATGGGAAAATCATTTGGTTTCAGCAATTTCAAAGACCCAAACAAGAAAACATTCAATGGCCTCAAGAATAGTGGCATCAAGATTCTAGATTTGTCCAAATGCTTTATATTTGCTTTGCAATATGCAGTATTCAGTCCACTGAGAGAGGTAGAGGACATAACATTAGCCCAAAACAAAATTAACCAGATTGACAGGGGGGCGTTTTGGGGTCTTGAAAATTTACAAAGGCTCAACCTGTCACACAATCTTATAGGGGAAATCTATTCTTACACATTTGACAATCTACCCAATATTTTAGAATTAGATTTATCTTACAATCATATTGGTGCATTGGGATATCAGGCATTTACAGGACTTCCAAACCTACAAATCCTGGATCTTACAGGAAACTCTATTCGCCAACTAGGTACATATGGTTACCTTGCACCACTACCAAACTTGCAACTTCTTAATTTGGCTGATAATAAGATCACATCCTTAGAGGGCCTCTTGGGCTTTGCTAACAGTACTATCATACTGAATGTTCAAAACAACAGGTTAACTAATTTAGAGGATGTATACATTGTGTTAGCTAAATTCATGCGCATTGAGCGTATCTGGTATGGTAACAACAACATGAAGTGGTGCATCTTTAGCAGTAATATTTCTGTGCCCGCTGTAAACTCTCTAAAGCTGCTGGAGCTCAGGAACATCGCCCTGCAAATTTTATGGGGACATGGAGTGTGTTTGGACGTATTTGAAAATCTTATCAAGCTTTTTAGTCTGGATTTAAGCTTTAACTCGCTGAGGGCTCTCCCAGATGGCATATTCAAAGGCCTTGTCTCTCTGGAAGAGATGGATCTCAGCTTCAACTCTCTCACATACCTCCAACCAGACATTTTCCCAGCGAGTCTCAAAACAGTTGACCTCTCTTACAATTTCCTCTCCTCTCCTGACCCAGCGGCTTTCAGTTCTCTCAGCTGGATCAACTTATATAGGAATCGCTTCCACTGTGACGGTGGCCTGAAGGACTTTCTGACGTGGATGAACAGGACCAACGTGACTTTTCCAGACCCCGGCGTGGCTGAATTCAGCTGTGAGTTCCCCTCGGATCTCCATGGTGTCAGCCTGTTGAATTACAGCAAAGTCATAACGGAAAAGTACCCAAAACCATCTTTGACAAAAATATAAAACAAGACAATTAGAGTTGGTATTATGTGTGTCATTTTCCATGCTATCTACTCTGTTTACACAATTGCTATTGGGAATCACATTTTATTTTGTTGCCTACAATATCCTGAATGTCATATGGCATAATGTATGATATAAATACCTCATCAACACATCTTTAGTTTATCACACAGTGTAAAACAAATCAGCCAAAAGACAGTAAAAAGGTGTCTTCCAAAAGCATTATTTTCAAATGTTTGTCTAAAGGAAAATACATATATATATATATTGTCATTCTGTGCTTTTTTCCGTTATCTCACCACAAGACCCAATCCTTTGTGAAGTGTGAGCCCCTGTGGACTACTAAAGAGGCTGCTATTTGATGCTTATTTAAGCAATAAAGGCCCGGGGGGGAGTGGTATTTGGCCAATATACCACGACTAAGGGCTGTTCTTAAGCACGACGCAACGCGGAGTGCCTGGATACAGCCCTTAGCCGTGGTATATTGGCCATATACCACAAACCCAGAGGTGCATTATTGCTATTAGAAACTGGTTACCAACATAATTAGAGCAGTAAAAATACATGTTTTGTCATGCCTGTGTTATACGGTCTGATATACCACCGCTGTCAACCAATCCGCATTCAGGGCTCGAACCACCCAGGTTATTGCTATCCTTATATAGCCATTCATTTTTCATTAATTCAATATATTGTCTTATTCCAGACAGAGTTCATTTTGCGTGCAGGGTTGCGATTTTATCAACATTATATGTAATTTCAGATCATATCTGTCCTGCTCCCAAAAACATTACCAATACGAACTTAATTTCTTTTTTAAATTAAGATAAATGTTTGTATTCTGAGAGGCTAATATGATTGTAATAACAATGACATTTTGAACTATTCAGAATGTTTTAATTCAGAGAGAATGTATGAATAAACATCCCCCCCTGTAAATCGCTCTGTATAAGAACGTTTGCTAAATGACTAAAATGTCAATTCCACGCCAGATAGCAGCTAGATAGGTTTAATATCCCACGCCTGATAGCAGCTAGATAGGTTTAATATCCCATGCCAAATAGCAGCTAGAGAGGTTTAATATCCCACGTCTGATAGCAGCTAGATAGGTTTAATATCCCACGCCTGATAGCAGCTAGATAGGTTTAATATCCCACGCCTGATAACAGCTAGAGAGGTTTAATATCTCACGCCTGATAACAGCTAGATAGGTTTAATATCCCACGCCAGATAACAGCTAGATCGGTTTAATATCCCACGTCTGATAGCAGCTAGATAGGTTTAATATCCCACGCCTGATAACAGCTAGATAGGTTTAATATCCCACGCCTGATAACAGCTAGATAGGTTTAATATCCCACGCCTGATAGCAGCTAGATAGGTTTAATATCCCACGCCTGATAACAGCTAGAGAGGTTTAATATCCCACGCCAGATAACAGCTAGATAGGTTTAATATCCCACGCCTGATAACAGCTAGATAGGTTTAATATCCCACGCCTGATAGCAGCTAGATAGGTTTAATATCCCACGCCTGATAGCAGCTAGAGAGGTTTAATATCCCACGCCTGATAACAGCTAGATAGGTTTAATATCCCACGCCTGATAACAGCTAGAGAGGTTTAATATCCCACGCCAGATAGCAGCTAGAGAGGTTTAATATCCCACGCCTGATAACAGCTAGAGAGGTTTAATATCCCACGTCTGATAGCAGCTAGATAGGTTTAGTATCTCACGCATGTTCGTTCAATCTTCCAGTACGCCACGTTTATTTGTCACCTCCCCCCTTTATACAGAACACAACCTGCTTCGTCTGTTCATTAGGTTTGGCCTAATCCAGGTGCTACACAGGGTCCCCAATCAATTTATTAATAACTGCAAAATAACATTATTTTGAAAATAGAATGTACTCAATCTAGTGTCTCAACGCGTCCTTTTTTCGGTGAAGATCATAGCCCTCTCTCGCTCTCTCCGACCACAGGTTTATGACGGTCATAAATACCTAAAACTCTTTGCCCCACTCAGCAAAAATGGAGGTTAGGAATCCCTTTGTTACCACAGAGAAAGACTGTGCAATATGGTAAACTCAAAAGATTGAATAATGTAACAATATTTCTGTATTCCAACCAATTGAAATTGTCCGTGGGTACTCAAAGAACAATCATGTTGAATTCCTTTACTAATTTGTAATGTAACAATGTTATGGGATTTTTTATGAATAATTACTAAATTATGTATACATTTAATTTAGAACTAGAACTAAACAGAATACTACTATGTTACTGTATGAATGTATGAATCTTTTTATAATCATAATACTGAATATAATGTGTGTAGTTTTAGTCAAGAATTAGAACAAGGACTTTCTGTTCCTTGTTAGAAACTAATGGAGCTATCATCAGACAGGCTGGAATACTGTTTTCCTTACAGGACATTCTGTCCCTACCAGGGAGGGGAGAGACCGTGGGCTTGTTGTAGATTGTTTAACAGGTGGCAGACAATCTGAGAAGGCTTGTGAACTATATTGCCATTGTATCTGAGAGGGACATTTATGACGAAATGTGAGGTATATAAACCAATGTACATGGTATTATGACCAAAGCTCTCGGGAATTAATGCTATTGATTAATTTTGAGACTGATCTTTGTCTATTTTATGCAAATAAGAACCTTACAAATTCTTAGAAACAGACAAAGTGTTTTGCTTTGTTACAATTGAATTGGTTAATGAACACATAGTTACTAAATTCATGTAACAAACTACCACAGCTGAACAACATAACTGTTTCTCTGAATGTGTATATTTCCCAGTTACCAGATTTACATTTGAATGTTGTATAAAATGAATGATTGAGTATGGGACTACTTTTTAAAAGATGAAATGTGATGTTAGCCTTCTAAATGAGAGTATGGTTTTTCATGTAAAGTTTCAACTAGTCAGTGACCACAGAGCACATTTACAAAATGTACATTTAGTCAAGATAACGCCAGGACAGGGTCCCCACGTTGAAATGGCTAAAACGCTAGACCAAAACACGCAGGGTGATGCTAGCGTGTGAAGTGGTTCAAACTACAACTCTACCAAAGGACAAGGCCAGAGAACGTGGAGATCATCACCACGCTGAAATGGTGAAGAAATCTACAAACTACAGACCAATTATTCAGGCTGCAGCTTTTTAAGTACTTTAGTCTAGTAAACGCAAACAGTCGAATGACCGAATAGTACTCTGACGTATCTATTATAACAAGCTACAACTCCCAAAGACTTTGATCTATGGTGGACAAACCAGAGACTTTCTGTCGAAAATCTATCCAGCAGACGGGCGATCGCAGAGAGGGACAACAAAGGCCCTCTCTGCGAAGGGGTGGGGCCACTCTTGAGCTGGCCCCACCCCTTTCCTTTGTCTACCAAGCCGTCATATCGACTTAGCCCACTAGGGACTTTTGTGTATCATGTCAGTAACCAATGTATAACTATTGTGTGTGTGTGTGTGTATTTATGTAATTCTGTGATTGATTAGTTGGTAAATAAATAAGCCAATTTGTTTATCGCTGATTCATGATTTATGTTAGGATTCGTGCAGATATCCAAAGGCTTGCAACGTTTAGGAATGAGACGAGGTCACAATACATTAATAGAAGACTAATCGATAAGATAAAATATCTGAAGTTAAATTTGGGAAATTTAAACTCTATAAAACATTTCCCCGTGGAAACCCGACTTCCTAGCTAATTACTATTCCGTGATTTGTTTAATTACTGAATAATTATACAGAGAATTGATTTGATAAATATAACTGTCTTCACATTTAAATGATTGAATGAATGAATGGCCCACAGACTCATGCCTTCATTTAATTGAGTGGTGGAGTTCGTTTTGGATGGCTGGTGCCTCGGTTGGATGAGGATTCACTTAAGGACCAATGGAATGGTCTAAAATGAGAACTCTGCCCACCTGGGGTACCTGGCCATGCAAAACAAACTTCACCATTAATACACTAATGATAATACACATTTCTACACAACTGCTCTGACCCAAACACAACTGTGATGGCTCTGATCTTTTCACATTGTCTTTTACTGCTTGGTTGGTGGATGCACAATCCGGCATGATATGACTCAGTAGTGTGAAAAACTGTTATAAGCTACAGAGATAAGCATTGCCACTTCCTTTGCAAACCTTGAATACTTCTAGCACATGTAGGGTATGGACTTGAAGGCACAAAGTATAAAACAGACTATAGACTTAAAAATAACTGTCTTTATTTCTTTAGAAACAAAGGCATTAATTATAGTAATAGTTACTCTGCTGTAAAGACTGTTAGATGTCAGTCTTCTATGGGGATTGGCTGAAATAAACAACAGTATCTCTCTCCAGTTGAAATACCACCTCAACAAAGTATAAATATAACTAAGCAATTCCCTCATTTCTTTTTGACATCGACTTACATTTTTCTATTTTGCGGCTTTAAGCATGACACGTCAAGCTCCTGTTAACACATATTCAAAACACACACGCACAAATGATGAACATGCTGATAATGAAGATTGTTTAAATTCAACAAACCAAAAAAGAAGTCATGAAGATTAAAAAATAAAATATAGAACAGATATTTACATACATTTGAGTTGATTTTGTACCCAAAAATACATATTTTTCCTAGTTTACTTAATGCCACGTTGATTGGCACATTCATTGACAACCCACAGTGGCTCATATCAACTCCATCTGGTTTTAAAGTGTCAATATGGAAAGTGGTGAAACCAGAATGAATTCTCTATTCAATGGAGTGCAGCATGGTTCAACTAGGCTAGAGTCCTGGGGCTATTCAATGGAGTGCAGCATGGTTCAACTAGAGTCCTGGGGCTATTCAATGGAGTGCAGCATGGTTCAACTAGAGTCCTGGGGCTATTCAATGGAGTGCAGCATGGTTCAACTAGGGTCCTGGGGCTATTCAATGGAGTGCAGCATGGTTCAACTAGGCTAGAGTCCTGGGGCTATTCAATGGAGTGCAGCATGGTTCAACTAGAGTCCTGGGGCTATTCAATGGAGTGCAGCATGGTTCAACTAGGCTAGAGTCCTGGGGCTATTCAATGGAGTGCAGCATGGTTCAACTAGAGTCCTGGGGCTATTCAATGGAGTGCAGCATGGTTCAACTAGAGTCCTGGGGCTATCACGGTTATTTATTCTGACTCGGGCTGTATCTCAATATTCTAGTGGCTTCCTTCCATTGTGTCCGTCATCTTCACAGTTGTGTTCTGAAAACATAGAACAGTTGAAAGCAATATGGTTGACCCCTTACCAGGCCTTCGCTTTCTCCTGCCCAGTTCCTTTACCTCGGTGCAGATCAAGGAGATGAGGACGAGAGGAATCCACAAAAATGGTCTGAATCTGCCAGAATTCCATCATTTGGGTATTCAATTAAAAAAATCTGTCGATGTGCCCTTGAGCAAGGCGCTTAACACCAATTGCTCTTGTAGGTTGCTCTGGATAAGAGCGTCTGTTAAAATGACTAACATGTAAAAGGTATTAAACATCCTATGGTCTGGCGCTGGCATTGAACAGTATTAACACTTGGAGGGGGAACTAATCTGCAACGTGGTATATTGAACAGTATTAACACTTGGGGGAGGGGGAACTAATCTGCAACGTGGTATATTGAACAGTATTAATACTTGGGGGAGGAACTAATCTGCAACGTGGTATATTGAACAATATTAACACTTGGAGGGGGAACTAATCTGCAACGTGGTATATTGAACAATATTAACACTTGGAGGGGGAACTAATCTGCAACGTGGTATATTGAACAGTATTAACACTTGGAGGGGGAACTAATCTGCAACGTGGTATATTGAACAATATTAACACTTGGGAGGGGGAACTAATCTGCAACGTGGTATATTGAACAGTATTAACACTTGGGGGAGGGGGAACTAATCTGCAACGTGGTATATTGAACAGTATTAACACTTGGGGGAGGGGGAACTAATCTGCAACGTGGTATATTGAACAATATTAACACTTGGGGGAGGAACTAATCTGCAACGTGGTATATTGAACAGTATTAACACTTGGGGGAGGGGGAACTAATCTGCAACGTGGTATATTGAACAGTATTAATACTTGGGGGAGGAACTAATCTGCAACGTGGTATATTGAACAATATTAACACTTGGAGGGGGAACTAATCTGCAACGTGGTATATTGAACAATATTAACACTTGGAGGGGGAACTAATCTGCAACGTGGTATATTGAACAGTATTAACACTTGGAGGGGGAACTAATCTGCAACGTGGTATATTGAACAATATTAACACTTGGGAGGGGGAACTAATCTGCAACGTGGTATATTGAACAGTATTAACACTTGGGGGAGGGGGAACTAATCTGCAACGTGGTATATTGAACAGTATTAACACTTGGGGGAGGGGGAACTAATCTGCAACGTGGTATATTGAACAGTATTAACACTTGGAGGGGGAACTAATCTGCAACGTGGTATATTGAACAATATTAACACTTGGGGGAGGAACTAATCTGCAACGTGGTATATTGAACAGTATTAACACTTGGGGGAGGAACTAATCTGCAACGTGGTATATTGAACAATATTAACACTTGGAGGGGGAACTAATCTGCAACGTGGTATATTGAACAGTATTAACACTTGGGGGAGGGGGAACTAATCTGCAACGTGGTATATTGAACAGTATTAACACTTGGAGGGGGAACTAATCTGCAACGTGGTATATTGAACAATATTAACACTTGGAGGGGGAACTAATCTGCAACGTGGTATATTGAACAGTATTAACACTTGGGGGAGGGGGAACTAATCTGCAACGTGGTATATTGAACAGTATTAACACTTGGAGGAGGGGGAACTAATCTGCAACGTGGTATATTGAACAATATTAACACTTGGAGGGGGAACTAATCTGCAACGTGGTATATTGAACAGTATTAACACTTGGAGGGGGAACTAATCTGCAACGTGGTATATTGAACAGTATTAACACTTGGAGGGGGAACTAATCTGCAACGTGGTATATTGAACAGTATTAACACTTGGAGGGGGAACTAATCTGCAACGTGGTATATTGAACAGTATTAACACTTGGGGGAGGGGGAACTAATCTGCAACGTGGTATATTGAACAGTATTAACACTTGGAGGGGGAACTAATCTGCAACGTGGTATATTGAACAGTATTAACACTTGGAGGGGGAACTAATCTGCAACGTGGTATATTGAACAGTATTAACACTTGGGGGAGGGGGAACTAATCTGCAACGTGGTATATTGAACAATATTAACACTTGGGGGAGGGGGAACTAATCTGCAACGTGGTATATTGAACAGTATTAACACTTGGAGGGGGAACTAATCTGCAACGTGGTATATTGAACAATATTAACACTTGGGGGAGGGGGAACTAATCTGCAACGTGGTATATTGAACAATATTAACACTTGGGGGAGGGGGAACTAATCTGCAACGTGGTATATTGAACAGTATTAACACTTGGAGGGGGAACTAATCTGCAACGTGGTATATTGAACAGTATTAACACTTGGGGGAGGGGGAACTAATCTGCAACGTGGTATATTGAACAATATTAACACTTGGGGGAGGGGGAACTAATCTGCAACGTGGTATATTGAACAGTATTAACACTTGGGGGAGGGGGAACTAATCTGCAAAGTTAAAAAGTTAATAACAATGTTGAAGAATAGAATGAATCCCTATGTGCATTCCAAATGGTCCCCAATTCACTATATAGTGCACTACTGTTGACCATAAGCCTATGGGCCCTGTTCAAAGGAAAGGAACATACCTAGTCAGTTGCACAACTCAATGCATTCAACTGAAATATAGTCTTCCACATTTAGTACTGCAGTATTAGAGTTCCATTTGGGACACATCCTATATCATATACCAGATCCATTAAAGAAGATCATCAACGGTTTCTGAAGCGCCTGGGAGTCTTGACACCAGTGCTGTGACTGACAGGAAAACAAAGCCAGGGGAGTCTGACACGAACGCTGTGATTGGTAGATTGGCAGAGCGCGAGTGACAGACAAGCATTATTGCACATTTCAGATGATACACATCATGAAATGATTCAATCAGAACACATTTTCCGGATGTTTCAATTCAGCATCTAATTTCTTTCGGATATCACAGTGGTGAGCAATAGAATACAGTGGTGAGCAATAGAATACAGTGGTGAGCAATAGAATACAGTGGTGAGCAATAGAATACAGTGGTGAGCAATAGAATACAGTGGTGAGCAATAGAATACAGTGGTGAGCAAGAGAATACAGTGGTGAGCAAGAGAATACAGTGGTGAGCAAGAGAATACAGTGGTGAGCAAGAGAATACAGTGGTGAGCAATAGAATACAGTGGTGAGCAAGAGAATACAGTGGTGAGCAATAGAATACAGTGGTGAGCAAGAGAATACAGTGGTGAGCAATACTTTCATAATAATAAAACTTCTGAAGGAGCAATACAAAACTAGTTTAAATATAGATTTTATTCCAAATAGCATCCTATTCCCTATATAGTGCCCTGGTCAAAAGCAGAGCACTAAATAGGGAATAGGGTGCCATTTGGGACACAAATATAGACAGAATAATAAAAGAAGCATGACATTTTTCAGAAATGGACCAATAATGGTATTAGTGGTTGTTTTCTGCTTGCCTCCGTTTCTCCCTTGAAAATACACGGTAGTAGACACATACAATCAGTATTTGTTAACACCGATTTAACAGCCCTTAAAATGTCGCTCTCCTCTCCTCCATTGTAGTTCTAGCCTGGTCCCATATCTGTTTGGGTTGTACAGCCAACTCCCATGGCCATTGTCATGCCACAGCACCAACGAATCTGGGACCAGGCTATTTTTTGTAACGTTTCCCTTGCAACACCTTACGGAGTCAAAATGGTGGGAGAGAGAGCGCGAGCTTAAGAAATATAACAATTGACAAACATTTGCAGGCACTCAGATGATAATATTATTCCAAAAGGTCGTCTGATAAGAGGGAACCTCAGTGATAGAGATGTTTGGTGTTGACGGGAGAGGGGCTTGTAGAAATCACATCGCCCAATCACTATTCCATGTCGTTTTCATCGAAGATGGGTGGCTCAAAATCACATACCGCCTCAAAGGTCAGCCCTGTGAGGAAGGGAGGGAGATAGAAATGTTTTTCGCAGGTGTTTCAGAGCTGTCTGAGGGGTTGTGAGCAGAGCAGAGCAAAATACATTTATTTTGCAAGATGGAAAAAGTTTGGTCCCACTTTACTTTAAAGCATTCAGGTATAATGGCCCCGTCTATTCCATTCTACATACGTTTCCATTCTTCGATGTCCAGATCGCGGCTCTCAAAGCTCTGGTCGTAGGGGTCAGCCTCAGGCTCGTCGTCTGGGTCGTGGTACTGGGAGAAGTAGGGGTGGGCCAGTGCCTCGGCAGCCGTGATCCTCTTATCTGTGTCCAGAACCAACATCTTCTCCAGCAGGTCCACAGCTACAAGCAGAAAAACATCATCCATACCAACAGGGTCCATATTCACAAAGACTCTCAGTGTAGGAGTGCTGTTATAGGATCAGTTTAGCTTTTTCCATCATAAATTGATAAAGATTGTATGGACAGGGGGAACCTAAAAAAGCACCTACTCTATGATGCTTTTTGAAAATGGCTGCAGCAGGCCATCTTATGACTCCTTCCTCTCATTATCATCATAAATTATAACATCTTGGGGTCTGATTTACAGCCAAGTGTTCTGAGTATAAAATTATTCCAACACTACCTTGTGGGTTGGCTCCAATGAACACGTCAGAAAAATTCCTCTTGGGCATCTGAGGCAAGGATTTGATGTAGTTCCTTGCCTGAAAACCAATGGGAGTAAAGAGATCAGAGGTTAAAGGCCATTAGAACACAAAACAAGGCTGGCATCCAAAACAGCACCGTATTAACTACATAATGCCCTGTTTGACCAGGTCCCATAGGGCTCTGCATAGGCACTATGTAGAACATAGGGTGCCATTTGGAATACAATTCAAAGCCACAAGATGACCCCTTTTCTTTTGGGGTCATAAGGTTGGTTTCCCCGACCCAGATTAAGGCTACTCATTCTGGGCAACAACAACAAAAAAAATCTTTATCTGGGGCTGCGAAAGCAGCCACTAACATTGTATTCAGAGAGTAAAGACTATGATTAGCACTAATTAGTCCCATATTAGACAAGGACTTTTCCCAAACCACATCATATTCCCCATGTCACCACTTGTGACTGTGCACTATAAAGGGAATAGGGTGCCATTTGGGATCCCTCATCAGGAGAAATGTGACTAGATTTACTCATAACCATATTGTCCCAGTCACTTGATCATATGGCAGCATTGGCAAGAATTTGATTAATTATCAGCACTGCTAAGAGAGGGTTTCATTGCAGATTTGGTGAATGTGCAAAGAGAGAGAGAGAAAGCAGAAGGAGAAGAAACAGTATTTAAAAACATTTTTTTTTTGACCTTATTTTACTAGGCAAGTCAGTTAAGAACAAATTCATATTTTCAATGACGGCCTAGGAACAGTGGGTTAACTGCCTGTTCAGGGGCAGAACGACAGATTTGTACCTTGTCAGCTCGGGGATTTGAACTTGGAACCTTCCGGTTACTAGTCCAACGCTCTAACCACTAGGCCACCCTGCCGCCCCATGAGTATGTAAACAATAACCGAGTATTGTTTATTTATTTGGTTGCAGTACTTACTGTATAATCTAGCACCATGTAATATAGCTACCATCTATTCAATCAGTTCACACTTCAAGAAGAGGAACTGCAATACTGTGAATTTCAGTTCCTACTTTTCTTACCACACTGTTGTCAGAGGAGGAAGTGTTTCAAACAAATTCTGGTTCAGGCAATGTGCCATAGTTTGTTAGTGTGCAATTCTAGACATATTAATACTTCATATGGTTTCAGAATTCTTTACAACACTGCTATGGCAAGCCAAACATTAGAAGGCAAGAGAGTAGTTGCTGCTTGACTTGCATTGACGTACAGCAAGCATCAGACGCCACTCAGTGGTTATAGTAGAGCGCTTTGGGTAGTAGAACATAGAAACCTACAGTCGAAAAAAGCAGCAATGTCAAAATGCTACATGTATGTTTGTCTACTTCCTCTTTATGTGGGAGCAAATATCATCTAAGGAGGTTGTAATATTGTAGCACTGGGTATGTGGCAGTGCTCTGGGCTAGGTGTGACGGAGGTGGCACTGCTCTGGGCTAGGTGTGACGGAGGTGGCACTGCTCTGGGCTAGGTGTGACGGAGGTGGCACTGCTCTGGGCTAGGTGTGACGGCGGTGGCACTGCTCTGGGCTAGGTGTGACGGAGGTGGCAGTGCTCTGGGCTAGGTGTGACGGAGGTGGCAGCGCTCTGGGCTAGGTGTGACGGAGGTGGCAGCGCTCTGGGCTAGGTGTGACGGAGGTGGCAGCGCTCTGGGCTAGGTGTGACGGAGGTGGCAGCGCTCTGGGCTAGGTGTGACGGAGGTGGCAGCGCTCTGGGCTAGGTGTGACGGAGGTGGCACTGCTCTGGGCTAGGTGTGACGGCGGTGGCAGTGCTCTGGGCTAGGTGTGACGGCGGTGGCACTGCTCTGGGCTAGGTGTGACGGCGGTGGCACTGCTCTGGGCTAGGTGTGACGGCGGTGGCACTGCTCTGGGCTAGGTGTGACGGCGGTGGCACTGCTCTGGGCTAGGTGTGACGGCGGTGGCACTGCTCTGGGCTAGGTGTGACGGCGGTGGCACTGCTCTGGGCTAGGTGTGACGGAGGTGGCACTGCTCTGGGCTAGGTGTGACGGAGGTGGCAGTGCTCTGGGCTAGGTGTGACGGAGGTGGCAGTGCTCTGGGCTAGGTGTGACGGAGGTGGCACTGCTCTGGGCTAGGTGTGACGGCGGTGGCACTGCTCTGGGCTAGGTGTGACGGCGGTGGCACTGCTCTGGGCTAGGTGTGACGGAGGTGGCACTGCTCTGGGCTAGGTGTGACGGCGGTGGTTCGGGCTAACCAGGGTTGGAGTCAATTTGGTCAACTCAGGGAGTAAAAATGCAATTTTCACTTTACTTCCTGAATTGACTTGGAATTTACCAAAACCCTGGAGCTAACAGTTTTGTGGCACGCAGGTTCGAGGACTTGGGTTCGAATCCTTGCTTGGCCCCATATAGAATGCATTGAATTGAGTAATTTGGTCCTGCTCACCTCGTGGCTTGGCATCCTGCTTATTAGAGAGGCTGGGGGCGTTCCTGTCAGACGCATTATCTGCTGAAGCTGGTTTATATCTATCAGGTACGGGTCAAGGGGTATCAGCAGACAGCAGTATAGCAGAGACGGTAAGTTGACAAGCAGCTAGTCAGTGGGAGACCTGATGACTCGCATTAGCTCCTCGAGCTTATACCTGGCTTTCTGGCCTAGGCGTTTAGCTCCGCGGGCTAACAGTCTTCTTTATGAGTTTTATGGTAAGGCTCAACTCCTAAGACACTCTGCAAAAAAAAAAGTGAATAGTCCCATCTTTGGAGGGAAAGGTCAGAAAAGAGAGGGTGAGATTGTAAAGGTGTGTGTAAGGCAGACTGATAGCATGCTTGAGGTTATGTTAGAGAAGAGAAAGTTCAATTAGTCAGGAGAAAGTCAAGTTAATAAATCACAGGTGTGAAACCCAAAGCTTTGAACATAGAAGCAGGGCTCTATGCTGACCCTTTTTAGTTTAAAAAAATTTAGGCACACAGAAATTTAGGAGCACACCGAAAAAAATATTTTTGGTAATAAAGCTAGAATTCATAATTTTTCTAGGAGCACTGGTGCTCCTAAATTTAAATTCCAGATCACACAGCAAAATATTTAGGCGCATATGCAAGTAAAATGGTCGCACTGTAGAGCCCTGAGAAATGTATGTTAATTTATCCAAGTGAAGAATTTGTTTTCAAATCAAAACAGGTATTGCATTTGACCCCATCTCACAAACAGAGATTTCAAAGGATGTAAACATGTAAAATAGTTGTTGTTGCTGAAGAGTATAACACACTTCACAAATTGATGCAAAAACAAATAATTACCAGGGACTTTAGCAATTTAAGCAAGCAGAGACCTTGCAGCATAATAACTATGTGTACAACTCACAGACGAAGAGGAGATTTTCATCAAGAGCTCAGGCTCTGGCGTCCCAACGAGCATCATTATTAGCTTCAACTGATCAATGTCTAACAGGTACCGTGTGTAAAGGAACAACAGGAGCTGGCTGGGGAGGGGAGAGGAACCAGCAAGAACAGTATTTGTTGTCTTTAAAAATAACTGAGCTGTACTTGATTGAGCTTGCCTGGCACAATGGAACCAAGAACAATGACAAATGCAGCCCGGGACATTGAATTGTCAGAGTTTCACACGGACTATAACATATATTATAAACTGGGTGGTTCAAGCCCTGAATGCTGATTGGCTGACAGCCATGGTATATCAGACCATATACCACGGGTATGACAAAACATTTATTTTTACTGCTCTAATTATGTTGGTAAGAGGTTTATAATAGCAATAAGGCACCTCGGGGGTTTGTGATATGTGGACAAAATATCACGGCTACGGTCTGTATCCAGGCACTCTGCGTTGCGTTGTGCCTAAGAACATCCTTTGGCCGTGGTATATTGGCCATATACACCACACCGCCTCGGGCCTTACTGCTATTATAAATTAAGTGTAACATGCTTGTACAAACTATAATCAGAATTGCCTCTCTGAATGGTTGAAAATCAACATGACCTATATTATATCGGAGGCCCTGTTTTGCGCAATCATGTGACATGCTTGGATTTGAACCTTTATTCAAATCTTGCTATGACACATGACTGTGCAAAACACAGGGCCCCAATTGGAATTGCTAGGTGTTATCATGCTGGATAAGAACTATGGAATGGGTAAACACACAGCAGAGGATGGATCTTTAAATGCCTCGTTGTTAGTACCTCTGAAAACACTGACAGGCAAGGAAATACAAAGATTAGTGCCAGACTCATTCAGCAGATCCAAAGACTAAAACATTCTCATACAGTCCAGCAGACTATTAGACACGTGTTACAGAAGAGGAGGCTCTGTGCATCAGACAGACAACGTAAGAAGGCTAGGAAGCCTGATAAAACAGAGTTTTAGAGACCAAGTGTGGAGAGGTAGACGTTAGTGTGGCTACAGAAACGGACAAAGTTTCTACAGTGTAATTCAGCCTCATGGCATGCTGTAGGGAGAGACAACAGAGCGGATCGCAAGAGAACAAACATAGATGGCACCATAGCGGGGTTAGTTGAAGAAGGCACCATAGCGGGGTTAGTTAAAGAGGCATCGAGGCACCATAGCGGGGTTAGTTGAAGAAGGCACCGAGGCACCATAGCGGGGTTAGTTGAAGAAGGCACCGAGGCACCATAGCGGGGTTAGTTGAAGAAGGCACCATAGCGGGGTTAGTTGAAGAAGGCACCATAGCGGGGTTAGTTGAAGAAGGCACCATAGCGGGGTTAGTTGAAGAAGGCACCATAGCGGGGTTAGTTGAAGAAGGCACCATAGCGGGGTTAGTTGAAGAAGGCACCATAGCGGGGTTAGTTGAAGAAGGCACCATAGCGGGGTTAGTTGAAGAAGGCACCATAGCGGGGTTAGTTGAAGAAGGCACCATAGCGGGGTTAGTTGAAGAAGGCACCATAGCGGGGTTAGTTGAAGAAGGCACCATAGCGGGTTAGTTGAAGAAAACACCATAGCGGGGTTAGTTGAAGAAGGCACCATAGCGGGGTTAGTTGAAGAAGGCACCATAGCGGGTTAGTTGAAGAAGGCACCACAGCGGGGTTAGTTGAAGAAGGCACCACAGCGGGGTTAGTTGAAGAAGGCACCATAACGGGGTTAATTGAAGAAGGCACCATAGCGGGGTTAGTTGAAGAAGGCACCATAGCGGGGTTAGTTGAAGAAGGCACCATAGCGGGGTTAGTTGAAGAAGGCACCATAGCGGGTTAGTTGAAGAAGGCACCATAGCGGGTTAGTTGAAGAAAACACCATAGCGGGGTTAGTTGAAGAAGGCATCGAGGCACCATAGCGGGGTTAGTTGAAGAAGGCACCACAGCGGGGTTAGTTGAAGAAGGCACCATAGCGGGGTTAGTTGAAGAAGGCACCATAGCGGGGTTAGTTGAAGAAGGCACCATAGCGGGTTAGTTGAAGAAAACACCATAGCGGGGTTAGTTGAAGAAGGCACCATAGCGGGGTTAGTTGAAGAAGGCACCATAGCGGGTTAGTTGAAGAAAACACCATAGCGGGGTTAGTTGAAGAAGGCATCAAGGCACCATAGCGGGGTTAGTTGAAGAAGGCACCACAGCGGGGTTAGTTGAAGAAGGCACCATAGCGGGGTTAGTTGAAGAAGGCACCATAGCGGGGTTAGTTGAAGAAGGCACCATAGCGGGTTAGTTGAAGAAAACACCATAGCGGGGTTAGTTGAAGAAGGCACCATAGCGGGGTTAGTTGAAGAAGGCACCATAGCGGGTTAGTTGAAGAAGGCACCACAGCGGGGTTAGTTGAAGAAGGCACCACAGCGGGGTTAGTTGAAGAAGGCACCACAGCGGGGTTAGTTGAAGAAGGCACCACAGCGGGGTTAGTTGAAGAAGGCACCATAGCGGGGTTAATTGAAGAAGGCACCATAGCGGGGTTAGTTGAAGAAGGCACCATAGCGGGGTTAGTTGAAGAAGGCACCATAGCGGGTTAGTTGAAGAAAACACCATAGCGGGGTTAGTTGAAGAAGGCACCATAGCGGGGTTAGTTGAAGAAAACACCATAGTGGGGTTAGTTGAAGAGGTTAGTTTTGCAGACTAGCAGGTTAGGAACATTGAAGAGCTTTAGCTTAGAACACATTATTTTAGGTCACATGGCTTGGACCTGCAAAAAGCTGTTACCATTAGGTCAATCAATCACCAGCAGTAGGATTCTGTGTGTACACCGGTCTTATCCAATGTGATTCAATAAGGACATATTGTGTGGGAATCTCACCACCAACCACTCGAAGGTCCGTCACGGAAACAGAGTGGTTTAATGTGTAGGCCAGGCATACTCACAAAGTAGAGGGCATTTCAGCTTCGGTACTCATATCAGACCAATAGTAGGGTAACTGAGGTTAGGGCAATGAAAGGATACGGTCAGTACCGGGAAACAGAGTTCTGCCAGTGAGGAGTTCAGCCATGATACATCCCACAGACCAAATGTCCACTGTAACAAAGAGGAAATCATTAGTCTGTGTAACACAAACAGAGGAACAACACACGTCTAACGTCTACCGTAAGAGGAACACACGTGCAACACAAACAGAGGAACGACACACGTAACACAAACAGAGGAACGACACACGTCTACAGTAACAACACACGTAACACAAACAGAGGAACGACACACGTCTACCGTAACAGAGGAACAACACATGTGTAACACAAACACAGGAACAACACACGTGCAACACAAACACAGGAACAACACACGTGTAACACAAACACAGGAACAACACACGTGTACCGTAACAGAGGAACAACACATGTATACTGTTAGATATAAAGGAATAACACATCTACTGTTACATATAGGGGAATAACACATCTACTGTTACATATAGAGAAATAAGACATGTATACTGTTACATATAGAGGAATAAGACATCTACTGTTACATATAGAGGAATAACACATCTACTGTTACATATAGGGGAATAACACATCTACTGTTACATATAGAGAAATAAGACATGTATACTGTTACATATAGAGGAATAAGACATCTACTGTTACATATAGAGAAATAAGACATGTATACTGTTACATATAGAGGAATAAGACATCTACTGTTACATATAGAGGAATAACACATCTACTGTTACATATAGGGGAATAACACATCTACTGTTACATATAGAGGAATAAGACATCTACTGTTACATATAGAGGAATAACACATCTACTGTTACATATAGAGGAATAAGACATGTATACTGTTACATATAGAGGAATAAGACATCTACTGTTACATATAGAGGAATAACACATCTACTGTTACATATAGGGGAATAACACATCTACTGTTACATATAGAGGAATAAGACATCTACTGTTACATATAGAGGAATAACACATCTACTGTTACATATAGGGGAATAACACATCTACTGTTACATATAGAGGAATAAGACATGTATACTGTTACATATAGAGGAATAACACATCTACTGTTACATATAGAGGAATAAGACATGTATACTGTTACATATAGAGGAATAACACATCTACTGTTACATATAGAGGAATAAGACATGTATACTGTTAGATAGAGGAATAAGACATGTATACTGTTACATATAGAGGAATAAGACATGTATACTGTTACATATAGGGGAATAACACATCTACTGTTACATATAGAGGAATAAGACATGTATACTGTTACATATAGAGGAATAAGGCATGTATACTGTTACATATAGGGGAATAACACATCTACTGTTACATATAGAGGAATAAGACATGTATACTGTTACATATAGAGGAATAAGACATGTATACTGTTACATATAGAGGAATAACACATCTACGGTTACATTTAGGGGAATAACACATCTACTGTTACATATAGGGGGGAAAACATTATGTTCAGCATGTCCATTCAGTGTCCTGCCATTAAGACATCCACCTGGCAAGAACATCGGCCCAACATCACAAGTACATCAACAATGTGTAGCCTAAATGTATAGCTCGTATACATGTCTACAGTGAGCAGATGCAGGCTGTCTAAACCACTCAGATCTCTAGCTACTGTACCTGTCATGATGTAATACATCAGATCTCTAGCTACTGTACCTGTCATGATGTCTTACATCAGATCTCTAGCTACTGTCTCTGTCATGATGTAATACATCAGATCTCTAGCTACTGTACCTGTCATGATGTAATACATCAGATCTCTAGCTACTGTACCTGTCATGATGTAATACATCAGATCTCTAGCTACTGTACCTGTCATGATGTAATACATCAGATCTCTAGCTACTGTACCTGTCATGATGTAATACATCAGATCTCTAGCTAATGTACCTGTCATGATGTAATACATCAGATCTCTAGCTACTGTACCTGTCATGATGTAATACATCAGATCTCTAGCTACTGTACCTGTCATGATGTATTACATCAGATCTCTAGCTACTGTCTCTGTCATGATGTAATACATCAGATCTCTAGCTACTGTACCTGTCATGATGTAATACATCAGATCTCTAGCTACTGTCTCTGTCATGATGTAATACATCAGAGCTCTAGCTACTGTACCTGTCATGATGTAATACATCAGATCTCTAGCTACTGTACCTGTCATGATGTAATACATCAGATCTCTAGCTACTGTACCTGTCATGATGTAATACATCAGATCTCTAGCTACTGTACCTGTCATGATGTAATACATCAGATCTCTAGCTACTGTACCTGTCATGTTGTAATGCATCCAGTTTAGCATGATCTCTGGGGCCCTGTACCAGCGAGTGGCAACGTAACCAGTCATCTCGTCGTCTGTGTGCCGCGCCAGCCCAAAGTCAAGAATCTGAGGACAGACAGAACCAAACCACGTGGTACTTCGAGAGTCAGATAGTGAAAAGTCACACCCTGTTCTTTCCTTGCAGTGAACATTTAATAGAACCATTTCATAAGGGTGTGCTTGGTTTCACCCTCAGGCAGACGGTCTGATATTCTTGTCCAGACCGTTCAGGATGAACAAAGTTTGAATGAGTGGGCCAATAATAAACACCTTACCTTCAGCTCACAGTCCTCATTCACAGCCAGGTTGCTGGGTTTCAGGTCCTGGAGAGCGATGGGAGACAAGATTATTTCTATATTACTACAGACTACCTACATGAGGCCAGATCTGAATGGGCTTTCTCAATTGGGTCTAGATTCTCTCAAACCAAACCCCCACTATCTGTAGAAGTGTTCCTACAAAACTTCTACAGTACTTCTGCAAGACTAACTCAATCTCTAACCAATCAGATCAGTTATTTCAAAACAGCAGATCTGAATAATTGACTCGGTCACAGTACAAAACAGGGGTACTGTTTATGGTTTCACTTCCTCTGTGGTTTATAGTGTTTGAATAAGGAGCGAGCCTGGGCCTGAACCTGCCATGTGGAAGTGAACCAACTGGTCATAAACTAACACAAGAAACAGGGTTGCCATCTGGGAAGGGATTTTTCACTGTGGGCTGAATCAAACAGGAGAGGAGACTTACTCTGTGAATGATATCTGCTGAGTGGATATACTGAGGAGAGAGAGGTGAAGGAGAGCAAAGGGATTACATTAAATCAACATCATGAATCATAAGTTGGTAGTTTTTAGGTACATCACAGATGGCAAAATTACAAAATTATGACTTCCTTTCAACAGTTTTGCCTGCTGGGAATGTACACAACACTGGTCAACAACTGTGAATGGCAGTTAGTTGAAGAATGTTTAAAATCTCCAAGCATGTTGTTTCACCTTTAACCTCCAGAGTATCTGGTAGATAAGGAACTGTCTGTCTGTGTGTGTGTGTGTTTCACCTTTAACCCCCGGAGGATCTGGTATATGAGGAACTGCACATGGTCGTCTGTCAGCTTCTGACACTTGATTATGTTGTTGAGGTCTGCCCCCATCAGGTGGGTCACCAGGTACCTGCCAATCACAACCAGACATAGGCTCAAACTAAACACCTCCACTGGATTAACAAAGATGGTTTAGTACGAAGATATGTAGAAATGGCTTCTCCAATAGAAATCCCTGATCACGTGCGTCGGCGATGTCATGGCGACGTTGGCCAACTAAGCTCATGCGCAAAACCACGTCATCTGGTCTAACGGTCGTCTTGCACCGAACGGCGCAGGCCTTCAAAATAAAAGGTACTTCTTCGATATAAAGTTGTTTCTGAAAATTAAAATGCGCCAGTTTGTCACTTTCACGAGGTTGGAATTATAACATGTTCACCTACTGAAGGCATTACAACATGTTCAGCTACTGAAGGCATTACAACATGTTCACCTACTGAAGGCATTACAACATGTTCACCTACTGAAGGCATTACAACATGTTCACCTACTGAAGGCATTACAACATGTTCAGCTACTGAAGGCATTACAACATGTTCACCTACTGAAGACATTACAACATGTTCACCTACTGAAGACATTACAACATGTTCACCTACTGAAGACATTACAACATGTTCACCTACTGAAGACATTACAACATGTTCACCTACTGAAGACATTACAACATGTTCACCTACTGAAGGCATTACAACATGTTCAGCTACTGAAGGCATTACAACATGTTCAGCTACTGAAGGCATTACAACATGTTCAGCTACTGAAGGGATTACATGTTCAGCTACTGAAGGCATTACAACATGTTCAGCTACTGAAGGCATTACAACATGTTCAGCTACTGAAGGCATTATAACATGTTCAGCTACTGAAGGCATTACAACATGTTCACCTACTGAAGGCATTACAACATGTTCACCTACTGAAGGCATTACAACATGTTCACCTACTGAAGGCATTATAACATGTTCAGCTACTGAAGGCATTACAACATGTTCAGCTACTGAAGGCATTATAACATGTTCAGCTACTGAAGGCATTACAACATGTTCACCTACTGAAGGCATTACAACATGTTCACCTACTGAAGACATTACAACATGTTCACCTACTGAAGACATTACAACATGTTCACCTACTGAAGGCATTACAACATGTTCAGCTACTGAAGGCATTACAACATGTTCAGCTACTGAAGGCATTACATGTTCAGCTACTGAAGGCATTACAACATGTTCAGCTACTGAAGGCATTACAACATGTTCTAATGTCTTCAGTAGGTGAACATGTTCAGCTACTGAAGACATTACAACATGTTCAGCTACTGAAGGCATTATAACATGTTCAGCTACTGAAGGCATTACAACATGTTCACCTACTGAAGGCATTACAACATGTTCACCTACTGAAGGCATTACAACATGTTCAGCTACTGAAGGCATTACAACATGTTCAGCTACTGAAGGCATTATAACATGTTCACAACATGTTCACCTACTGAAGACATTACAACATGTTCACCTACTGAAGACATTACAACATGTTCACCTACTAAAGACATTACAACATGTTCAGCTACTGAAGGCATTATAACATGTTCACAACATGTTCACCTACTGAAGACATTACAACATGTTCAGCTACTGAAGACATTACAACATGTTCAGCTACTGAAGACATTACAACATGTTCAGCTACTGAAGACATTACAACATGTTCAGCTACTGAAGACATTACAACATGTTCAGCTACTGAAGGCATTACAACATGTTCAGCTACTGAAGGCATTACAACATGTTCAGCTACTGAAGGCATTACAACATGTTCAGCTACTGAAGGCATTATAACATGTTCACAACATGTTCACCTACTGAAGACATTACAACATGTTCACCTACTGAAGGCATTACAACATGTTCACCTACTGAAGACATTACAACATGTTCATCTACTGAAGACATTACAACATGTTCATCTACTGAAGACATTACAACATGTTCACCTACTGAAGACATTACAACATGTTCACAACATGTTCAGCTACTGAAGACATTACAACATGTTCAGCTACTGAAGACATTACAACATGTTCACCTACTGAAGACATTACAACATGTTCACCTACTGAAGGCATTACAACATGTTCAGCTACTGAAGGCATTACAACATGTTCAGCTACTGAAGGCATTACAACATGTTCAGCTACTGAAGGCATTACAACATGTTCAGCTACTGAAGGCATTACAACATGTTCAGCTACTGAAGGCATTACAACATGTTCAGCTACTGAAGGCATTACAACATGTTCAGCTACTGAAGGCATTATAACATGTTCACAACATGTTCACCTACTGAAGGCATTACAACATGTTCACAACATGTTCAGCTACTGAAGGCATTACAACATGTTCAGCTACTGAAGGCATTACAACATGTTCAGCTACTGAAGGCATTATAACATGTTCAGCTACTGAAGGCATTACAACATGTTCAGCTACTGAAGACATTACAACATGTTCAGCTACTGAAGACATTACAACATGTTCAGCTACTGAAGACATTACAACATGTTCAGCTACTGAAGACATTACAACATGTTCAGCTACTGAAGGCATTACAACATGTTCAGCTACTGAAGGCATTACAACATGTTCAGCTACTGAAGACATTGGCTCCATTCCAGCTTGTGCATTCAGATTTGGAAAAACTATTGAAAGGAATTGCAAGCATTCCCGGAAGTATCGCGTTGCTGCGCCTCTGGGTTTAGAACTCTGTGGTATTAAGACATCGACAACCATCTGTTTCTCACTGTTACATAGTCCACTAGTGTGACATATGTTTAGGTTTTCGGCTTAAAAAAAATAAGTTTTTATCTTACCCTTATTTAACTAAGAAAGTCAGTTAAGAACAAATTCTTATTTACAATGACGCCTAGGAACAGTGGGTTAACTGCTTTGTTCTGGGGCAGAATGACAGATTTTTACCTTGTCAGCTCAGGGATTTGATCTTGCAACCTTCCGGTTACTAGTCCAAGGTTCTAGCCACTAGGCTACCTGCCGCCATTTCGGCTAATTTGTTTATTATCTGGTTAATGTAACCAGTGAACCCATAATGCTCACCAACGCCACAGTATTACGATGTGCCATCTGTTTCCCACCCACCTCTAAAAAAGTCATTGGATAGACCAAAATATATATCATTTTCCCAAAATTCTTCATTATATTTGTTTTACCCATAGACACATACATTCACTTGTTTCTATAGACGGGTGGGTTGACGATGTCACTATAATAACGCGCGTGCAGAGTGTTAAAAGGCTGTATGTTGCCTGAATGGTCAGATCGATGGCAACAATGACAAGAAACTGCTGCGCTGTGAATTGTAGATGTCTCGTTTCAGCTAGTTCTATCTTGTTCTTGATACCATCTCTTGTTTTTACTGATGTCATGTTTATGCTAATATGGCTCAGATTTGCTAGCTAGCTAACCAACAACCTTAACAATGTATTTGAGACAACACGTGCTTGTGGACAAATGCATTTAAGCGGCTGCTCTCACAATAAATATTTGCTAATGAAATATAGCTCACAAGTTGTCAATAAGCCTTTGATTGTAAACCGACTGTGTCCCTTTTTTGCCAGCTGAAACCGGTTGAGCGGCTGCTCCCCAGACACACATTCCTCCTCCTCCTCCTCTCTAGAAGCCACAGCAAGGCGAGCCCTCCACGAATAGAATGGCATTAAACAAAATACAGGTCCATTAAACCCACTTATTTTTTGCAATTCAAATCTAATCCCATAGTGGATTAAAACAGCCCCAAACAGTGGTAAAGCACTTCTGGAGGGAAGGAGGAAGACGAGCCAAAAGATACAGGAGGAGCAGATGGAGGTTTCACTCAGAGTGAGTGAGGGAGGGCAAGAGAGAGAGAGAGAGAGGGGGGGGGGGGGGGGGGGGGGGGGTATAAATAAGGTAAATAAATACTGAGCCCTCATCTGTGTTGATCCATTCCCTCTCTCCCTCTCAGGGGGTGGTAGGTAGGAGGTGATATGGACAGTCTTGTGAGTCACATATTTTAGAAGCTGTTTGGGCGAACCACTGATACAGCACCTCTGCATAACATATCCCATCATTTTCCTGGACAGCAGTTTGTGCTCCTCCGTCCTGCAGGCGTATGTTGAACACAGATTATAAACATGAGCTGAAAATAGCCTTAATTCCCTTTTGATCATTCTGTGTGAGCAGCTTCCTCCACTGCAGCAGTTTCACATCTCTCCCTCTCTCTCCACCCACCCTCTCTTTCGCTCCTCCACTACCCTCCCCTCCTCTCTCCAGACGCTTCTCTCCTCTCTACCCTCCCTCTCTTCTCCCTGTGTGACATATCACCCCCCCCCCCCCAATTCCTCTGTGGTACAGGGTGTTCATCTATCTGGGACAAGGGGACAGCTGAGAGTCTGAGAGAATACTTCACCCCTGCCTATCTGCCTGTGGGTGTGGAGCTGCCAGAGAGCTAGCCTGGTCCCAGATCAGTTTGTGCTCTTCATTGCTGTCATTGTCAAGACAAACATGGCAAATAGCACTAACAGACACAGCCTGCAGTGCAGCTCTGACTCACTAGCTGAACAATGTCCTTTTCTCACTTTCAACATCAACAAGCCATAACTGCCTGAAGCCAAGGCAGTCAATGAGGAACTCTTAGCAAGGTAAGGAAGGGAGAGGCAGTACTACCGACAATAGTCACCAGGCAGTACTACCGACAATAGTCACCAGGCAGTACTACCGACAAGAGTCGCCAGGCAGTACTACCGACAAGAGTCACAGGCAATGTTCCTTCAAATAAATGTCAGCACTGAGCAAATTTCAGGTCTTGTTAAGCACAAGATTCTGTGCAGCTTCCAGCACCTGTTTACTGTGAACACCGAGGCTGTACCCGCTTTAGGTTTCAGTTTTAACAACAGCCACGTAGGCTACTGTGGCTATTTTATCATCATGTAGGCCTACAAGAATGGCCTGCCATCAAAAACAACAGATAAAATGCATCCCATCACATTTTAACATGGAAATAGGTGTTATATGATCATTCAGCCTACAGTAGAAGCCAATGTGTGGTGTTCAATGTAGACCTACATTCCATGAGACTTATGGAAGAAATAAAACACGCAGGGCTGGACATGAACCTGTTCATCTACATTAACCTGTTTATAAAGACATGGAGTTGACTGAAAATGATTTTGTGTTGTATGACGAAGAAACCACTTTACAAAATCAAATGCATTATTATTCCCATACCATCATGCTCCCGAGTGACGCAGCAGTCGAAGGCACTGCATCTCAGTGATAGAGGCGTCACTACAGACGCTGGTTCGATTCCAGGCTGTATCATAACCGGCCGTGATTGGGAGTTGCATAGCACAGCGCACAATTGGTCCAGCATCATCCGGGTTAGGCCGTCATTGTAAATAAGAATTTGTTCTTAACTAACTTGCCTAGTAAAATAAAGGTTAAATATAAAAAATTAATTTAAAAAAAAAATAGCCGACTCCCTTTTCAAAGACGTCAAGAAACGTACAGGTTTTGTGGTCTTGTAGGAAGCAATCACTCCCCTGTTGCTGACTACAAGTGATCTATAACTGGGCTAATAACTCACCAACTAGCGAAGGATATGAACTAAATGTGCACACGTGGCTACATGCAGTATGGCTTTGATCTCAAAGCACATCTACTCACGACCGCAGATGTTTCCCCCCCTTTTATTTAACTAGGCAAGTCAGTTCAGAACAAATTCTTATTTTCAATGCCGGCCTAGGAACAGTGGGTTAACTGCCTTGTTCATGGGCAGAACGACACATTTTTACCTTGTCATGTCGGGGATTCGATCTCGCAACATTTCTGTTACTAGTCCAACACTCTAACCACTAGGCTGCCCCGTAAACAGTCAAGTTCAAAGCAAATGGCACAGATCCATATAAGGGCTCCTGAGTGGCGCAGCGGTCTAAGGCACTGCATCTCAGTGCTTGAGGCGTCACTACAGACACCCTGGTTCGAATCCACAACCGGCCGTGATTGGGAGTCCCATAGGGCGGAGCACAATTTGTGTCCGCCGTAGGCCGTCATTGTAAATGAGAATTTGTTATTTTAACTGACTTGCCTATTTAAATTAAGTTAAAATAAAAACATATGGCAATGGTCTATTTGCATATAGTCCTACTGCAGCGCTGATTGTTTATGCCACACTGGTCTGCGCCAAGCACGGCCCGAGAAGTGCAGTCTGAGTAGAGCACGGGCCGAGAAGTGCAGTCTGAGTAGAGCACGGGCCGAGAAGTGCAGTCTGAGTAGAACACGGGCTGAGCAGTGCAATCTGCGCCGAGCACGGCCCGAGCAGTGCAGTCTGCGCCGAGCACGGCCCGAGCAGTGCAGTCTGCGCCGAGCACGGGCCGAGCAGTGCAGTCTGCGCCGAGCACGGGCCGAGTAGTGCAGTCTGCGCCGAGCACGGGCCGAGTAGTGCAGTCTGCGCCGAGCACGGGCCGAGTAGTGCAGTCTGCGCCGAGCACGGGCCGAGTAGTGCAGTCTGCGCCGAGCACGGGCCGAGTAGTGCAGTCTGCGCCGAGCACGGGCCGAGTAGTGCAGTCTGCGCCGAGCACGGGCCGAGTAGTGCAGTCTGCGCCGAGCACGGGCCGAGTAGTGCAGTCTGCGCCGAGCACGGGCCGAGTAGTGCAGTCTGCGCCGAGCACGGGCCGAGTAGTGCAGTCTGCGCCGAGCACGGCCCGAGTAGTGCAGTCTGCGCCGAGCACGGGCCGAGTAGTGCAGTCTGCGCCGAGCACGGGCCGAGTAGTGCAGTCTGCGCCGAGCACGGGCCGAGTAGTGCAGTCTGCGCCGAGCACGGGCCGAGTAGTGCAGTCTGCGCCGAGCACGGGCCGAGTAGTGCAGTCTGCGCCGAGCACGGGCCGAGTAGTGCAGTCTGCGCCGAGCACGGGCCGAGTAGTGCAGTCTGCGCCGAGCACGGGCCGAGTAGTGCAGTCTGCGCAGAGCACGGGCCGAGTAGTGCAGTCTGCGTAGAGCACGGGCCGAGTAGTGCAGTCTGCGCAGAGCACGGGCCGAGTAGTGCAGTCTGCGCCGAGCACGGGCCGAGTAGTGCAGTCTGCGCCGAGCACGGGCCGAGTAGTGCAGTCTGCGCCGAGCACGGGCCGAGTAGTGCAGTCTGCGCCGAGCACGGGCCGAGTAGTGCAGTCTGCGCCGAGCACGGGCCGAGTAGTGCAGTCTGCGCCGAGCACGGGCCGAGTAGTGCAGTCTGCGTAGAGCACGGGCCGAGTAGTGCAGTCTGCGCAGAGTACGGGCCGAGTAGTGCAGTCTGCGCAGAGTACGGGCCGAGTAGTGCAGTCTGCGTAGAGTACGGGCCGAGTAGTGCAGTCTGCGTAGAGTACGGGCCGAGTAGTGCAGTCTGCGTAGAGTACGGGCTGAGTAGTGCAGTCTGTGTAGAGTACGGGCTGAGTAGTGCAGTCTGTGTAGAGTACAGGCTGAGTAGTGCAGTCTGTGTAGAGTACAGGCTGAGTAGTGCAGTCTGTGTAGAGTACAGGCTGAGTAGTGCAGTCTGTGTAGAGTACAGGCTGAGTAGTGCAGTCTGTGTAGAGTACAGGCTGAGTAGTGCAGTCTGTGTAGAGTACAGGCTGAGTAGTGCAGTCTGTGTAGAGTACAGGCTGAGTAGTGCAGTCTGTGTAGAGTACAGGCTGAGTAGTGCAGTCTGTGTAGAGTACAGGCTGAGTAGTGCAGTCTGTGTAGAGTACAGGCTGAGTAGTGCAGTCTGTGTAGAGTACAGGCTGAGTAGTGCAGTCTGTGTAGAGTACGGGCTGAGTAGTGCAGTCTGTGTAGAGTACGGGCTGAGTAGTGCAGTCTGTGTAGAGTACGGGCTGAGTAGTGCAGTCTGTGTAGAGTACGGGCTGAGTAGTGCAGTCTGTGTAGAGTACGGGCTGAGTAGTGCAGTCTGTGTAGAGTACGGGCTGAGTAGTGCAGTCTGTGTAGAGTACGGGCTGAGTAGTGCAGTCTGTGTAGAGTACGGGCTGAGTAGTGCAGTCTGTGTAGAGTACAGTCTGTGTAGAGTACGGGCTGAGTAGTGCAGTCTGTGTAGAGTACGGGCTGAGTAGTGCAGTCTGTGTAGAGTACGGGCTGAGTAGTGCAGTCTGTGTAGAGTACGGGCTGAGTAGTGCAGTCTGTGTAGAGTACGGGCTGAGTAGTGCAGTCTGTGTAGAGTACGGGCTGAGTAGTGCAGTCTGTGTAGAGTACGGGCTGAGTAGTGCAGTCTGTGTAGAGTACGGGCTGAGTAGTGCAGTCTGTGTAGAGTACGGGCTGAGTAGTGCAGTCTGTGTAGAGTACGGGCTGAGCAGTGCAGTCTGTGTAGAGTACGGGCTGAGTAGTGCAGTCTGTGTAGAGTACGGGCTGAGTAGTGCAGTCTGTGTAGAGTACGGGCTGAGTAGTGCAGTCTGTGTAGAGTACGGGCTGAGTAGTGCAGTCTGTGTAGAGTACGGGCTGAGTAGTGCAGTCTGTGTAGAGTACGGGCTGAGTAGTGCAGTCTGTGTAGAGTACGGGCTGAGTAGTGCAGTCTGTGTAGAGTACGGGCTGAGTAGTGCAGTCTGTGTAGAGTACAGGCTGAGTAGTGCAGCCTGTGTAGAGTACGGGCTGAGCAGTGCAGTCTGTGTAGAGTACGGGCTGAGCAGTGCAGTCTGTGTAGAGTACGGGCTGAGTAGTGCAGTCTGTGTAGAGTACGGGCTGAGCAGTGCAGTCTGTGTAGACTACAGGCTGAGTAGTGCAGTCTGTGTAGAGTACAGTCTGTGTAGAGTACAGGCTGAGTAGTGCAGTCTGTGTAGAGTACGGGCTGAGCAGTGCAGTCTGTGTAGAGTACAGGCTGAGTAGTGCAGTCTGTGTAGAGTACGGGCTGAGTAGTGCAGTCTGTGTAGAGTACGGGCTGAGTAGTGCAGTCTGTGTAGAGTACAGGCTGAGTAGTGCAGTCTGTGTAGAGTACAGGCTGAGTAGTGCAGTCTGTGTAGAGTACAGGCTGAGTAGTGCAGTCTGTGTAGAGTACAGGCTGAGTAGTGCAGTCTGTGTAGAGTACAGGCTGAGTAGTGCAGTCTGTGTAGAGTACAGGCTGAGTAGTGCAGTCTGTGTAGAGTACAGGCTGAGTAGTGCAGTCTGTGTAGAGTACAGGCTGAGTAGTGCAGTCTGTGTAGAGTACAGGCTGAGTAGTGCAGTCTGTGTAGAGTACAGGCTGAGTAGTGCAGTCTGTGTAGAGTACAGGCTGAGTAGTGCAGTCTGTGTAGAGTACAGGCTGAGTAGTGCAGTCTGTGTAGAGTACAGGCTGAGTAGTGCAGTCTGTGTAGAGTACGGGCTGAGTAGTGCAGTCTGTGTAGAGTACGGGCTGAGTAGTGCAGTCTGTGTAGAGTACGGGCTGAGTAGTGCAGTCTGTGTAGAGTACGGGCTGAGTAGTGCAGTCTGTGTAGAGTACGGGCTGAGTAGTGCAGTCTGTGTAGAGTACGGGCTGAGTAGTGCAGTCTGTGTAGAGTACAGTCTGAGTAGAGTACGGGCTGAGTAGTGCAGTCTGTGTAGAGTACGGGCTGAGTAGTGTAGTCTGTGTAGAGTACGGGCTGAGTAGTGCAGTCTGTGTAGAGTACGGGCTGAGTAGTGCAGTCTGTGTAGAGTACGGGCTGAGTAGTGCAGTCTGTGTAGAGTACGGGCTGAGTAGTGCAGTCTGTGTAGAGTACGGGCTGAGCAGTGCAGTCTGTGTAGAGTACGGGCTGAGTAGTGCAGTCTGTGTAGAGTACGGGCTGAGTAGTGCAGTCTGTGTAGAGTACGGGCTGAGTAGTGCAGTCTGTGTAGAGTACGGGCTGAGTAGTGCAGTCTGTGTAGAGTACGGGCTGAGTAGTGCAGTCTGTGTAGAGTACGGGCTGAGTAGTGCAGTCTGTGTAGAGTACAGGCTGAGTAGTGCAGCCTGTGTAGAGTACGGGCTGAGCAGTGCAGTCTGTGTAGAGTACGGGCTGAGTAGTGCAGTCTGTGTAGAGTACGGGCTGAGCAGTGCAGTCTGTGTAGAGTACAGGCTGAGTAGTGCAGTCTGTGTAGAGTACAGTCTGTGTAGAGTACAGGCTGAGTAGTGCAGTCTGTGTAGAGTACGGGCTGAGTAGTGCAGTCTGTGTAGAGTACGGGCTGAGCAGTGCAGTCTGTGTAGAGTACAGGCTGAGTAGTGCAGTCTGTGTAGAGTACAGTCTGTGTAGAGTACAGGCTGAGTAGTGCAGTCTGTGTAGAGTACGGGCACTCACGCAGCTTAGAGGGAACATTGTTAATAGGTAGTACTACTGATAATAGTCACAGGTACCCCAGGAGCTGAGCAGGATTTGTTTGATCTCTGCTGCTGGGAAAATAAAGACACTGTGTAGGCTACTCTGTGTCGGAAGTGAGGTATTAATCCGCTGTCAATAGGCATTGGCTGAGAGAACGATCCACTGTCAATAGGCATTGGCTGAGAGAACGATCCACTGTCAATAGGCATTGGCTGAGAGAACGATCCACTGTCAATAGGCATTGGCTGAGAGAACGATCCACTGTCAATAGGCATTGGCTGAGAGAACGATCCACTGTCAATAGGCATTGGCTGAGAGAACGATCCACTGTCAATAGGCATTGGCTGAGAGAACAATCCACTGTCAATAGGCATTGGCTGAGAGAACGATCCACTGTCAATAGGCCTTGATTGGCTGACGGGAAAATATGAAGGGGTAATAAAGAGATATTCAGTACATAAAGAAAGCAGCTAACGATAAACCTAAGAGTTAACTCAACTCACACATCATTGAACTCCTCCAGACTAGTAGCAGGTGTGAAAACATCTAGAAGGCCGATCACCTGAAATACAGAAAGGCCAATGGTCAAGTTAATAACGCAACAAGGAACGAGGACTGTATCAGCTCTCCCAATGACTTCATGACTCCACAAGAAGTTGGTTTCAGCAGAGAGGAGCATCGGAGAGCATTGGAACTAGAACAATAGAATACTTCAACCAACATCTTCATACAGTTGATATCTCAGTAAGCAGTACAGTTGTATTCAGTAATATGATTCATGTAGCCAACAGTTCTGCTGCTTTTAAAAGAGGAGAGAGCGAGACGGACAGGAGAGAGAGAGAGACGGATAAGAGAGCGAGAGAGAGACGGACTAGCGAGACAGAGAGATGGATAAGAGAGAGCGACAGAGAGACGGATAAGAGAGAGCGAGCCAGGAGAGCGTGCGAGATGGACAGGAGAGCGAGCGAGAAAGAGAGACGGATAAGAGAGCGAGACAGAGAGACAGACGAGCGAGACAGAGACGGATAAGAGAGCGAGACAGAGACAGACAGCGAGACAGAGAGACAGACAGAGACAGCGAGGGCAATAGAAGACTGAAACCAACATCATCCTAGAGATAATATTCAAACAGTTACATAATGATTCATGCAGTTACATAATGATTCAAACAGTTACATAATGATTCAAGCAGTTACATAATGATTCAAGCAGTTACATAATGATTCATGCAGTTACATAATGATTCAAACAGTTACATAATGATTCAAACAGTTACATAATGATTCAAACAGTTACATAATGATTCAAGCAGTTACATAATGATTCAAGCAGTTACATAATGATTCAAGCAGTTACATAATGATTCAAGCAGTTACATAATGATTCAAGCAGTTACATAATGATTCATGCAGTTACATAATGATTCAAGCAGTTACATAATGATTCATGCAGTTACATAATGATTCATGCAGTTACATAATGATTCAAGCAGTTACATAATGATTCAAGCAGTTACATAATGATTCAAGCAGTTACATAATGATTCAAGCAGTTACATAATGATTCAAGCAGTTACATAATGATTCAAGCAGTTACATAATGATTCAAGCAGTTACATAATGATTCAAGCAGTTACATAATGATTCATGCAGCAAACAGCTTTGTGAAGCTTTTGAGACAAAACTCACATTCTCATGCTTCATGTGCTTGAGCAGCCGTAGCTCTCTGTAGGTTCTCTTGGCGTGGATAAAGGACTGGAAAGGCCGGGAGAGCTTCTTCACAGCGATCTTCATACCCGTCTTCTGATCGTACGACGAGCTGGAGGAGAAAACAAAAAACAGATTATTTCAACTACAAGAGTTGGATATTAGTCAACATTACCTAACAGAGCTGCACCCATTCTTCTTCAATACAAGTACTGATAGGTTAGTTCAAAGTACGGATCTAATAGAAATCAGCGTTGTGACAAAAAGTTACGCACACGAACCGTAGGCCGAGAGAACGATCCACTGTCAATAGGCATTGGCCGAGAGAACGATCCACTGTCAATAGGCATTGGCCGAGAGAACGATCCACTGTCAATAGGCATTGGCCGAGAGAACGATCCACTGTCAATAGGCATTGGCCGAGAGAACGATCCACTGTGAATAGGCATTGGCCGAGAGAACGATCCACTGTCAATAGGCATTGGCCGAGAGAACGATCCACTGTCAATAGGCATTGGCCGAGAGAACGATCCACTGTCAATAGGCATTGGCCGAGAGAACGATCCACTGTCAATAGGCATTGGCCGAGAGAACGATCCACTGTGAATAGGCATTGGCCGAGAGAACGATCCACTGTCAATAGGCATTGGCCGAGAGAACGATCCACTGTCAATAGGCATTGGCCGAGAGAACGATCCACTGTCAATAGGCATTGGCCGAGAGAACGATCCACTGTCAATAGGCATTGGCCGAGAGAACGATCCACTGTCAATAGGCATTGGCCGAGAGAACGATCCACTGTCAATAGGCATTGGCCGAGAGAACGATCCACTGTCAATAGGCATTGGCCGAGAGAACGATCCACTGTCAATAGGCATTGGCCGAGAGAACGATCCACTGTCAATAGGCATTGGCCGAGAGAACGATCCACTGTCAATAGGCATTGGCCGAGAGAACGATCCACTGTCAATAGGCATTGGCCGAGAGAACGATCCACTGTCAATAGGCATTGGCCGAGAGAACGATCCACTGTCAATAGGCATTGGCCGAGAGAACGATCCACTGTCAATAGGCATTGGCCGAGAGAACGATCCACTGTCAATAGGCATTGGCCGAGAGAACGATCCACTGTCAATAGGCATTGGCCGAGAGAACGATCCACTGTCAATAGGCATTGGCCGAGAGAACGATCCACTGTCAATAGGCATTGGCTGAGAGAACGATCCACTGTCAATAGGCATTGGCTGAGAGAACGATCCACTGCCAATAGGCATTGGCCGAGAGAACGATCCACTGTCAATAGGCATTGGCTGAGAGAACGATCCACTGTCAATAGGCATTGGCTGAGAGAACGATCCACTGCCAATAGGCATTGGCCGAGAGAACGATCCACTGTCAATAGGCATTGTCTGACAGGAAAATATAAAGGAAAACAGCTAACGATAAACATAAGAGTTAACTTAACTCACAAATAGGTGTCGTCCTGAAGCAAGTTGCTGCAGCCAGGCTGTCATTTTACAAGACACAGGGGGAAAAAACATTTAAAGGGGCCCGATATTTGCATGAAACCAGATGAAGTGACGCAAGAGGTGGTGAAGTGAGAAGGAAAACGAGACGTCAGCAGAAGTGAAAAGGTAATCTCTCAGCAGACTGAGGCTATCCCCCAAACGGCACGACCTTTAAAAGTCCACTTCATATCCATGTTGTCTGGCCATGGAGAGTCTGACTGAAAGGCTAGGGGAAGAGGAGCATTGCTAGGGAATGCTCAGTCTTTTCCTAGAGTCCTCTTGTCCTCTCTCCTGACACCCTATCAATACGCTATCAGCAAATAAAATCTAATTATATTTGTCACATGGGTCGAATACAACACCTTACATTGAAATGCTTCCTGACAAGCACTTTACCAACATCGCAGTTCAAAAAAATTGAGTTAAGAAAAGATTTACTAAATAAACTTAGAAAATAGAAATTGGAACAAAATGGCAGAGGATCAACGTAAATAGTCTGGGTGGCAATTTGATTAATTGTTCAGCAGTCTTATGGCTTGGGGGTAGAAGCTGTTAAGGAGCTTTTTGGTCCTAGACTTGGCGCTCCGGTACCGCTTGCCGTGCGGTAGCAGAGAGAACAGTCTATGATTTGGTGACTGGAGGATTTGACAATTTTTTGGCCCTTCTTCTGACACCGCTTTGTATATACAGTTGAAGTCGGAAGTTTACATACACTTAAATTGAAGTCATTACAACTCGTTTTTCAACGAATCCACAAATTTCTTGTAAACAAACTATAGTTTTTGGCAAGTCGATTAGGACATCTACTTTGTGCATGACACAAGCAATTTTTCCAACAATTGTTTACAGACAGATTATTTCACTGTATCACAATTCCAGTGGGTCAGACGTTTACATACACTAAATTGACTGACTTTAAACAACTTGGAAAATTCCAGAAAATTATGTCATGGCTTTAGAAGCTTCTGATAGGCTAATTGATATTTTTTTAGTCAATTGGAGGTGTGCCTGTGGATGTATTTCAAGGCCTACCTTCAAACTCAGTGCCTCTTTGCTTGACATCATGGAAAAATCTAAAGAAAAAAGTGCAAATCAATCCCAGAACAACAGCAAAGGACCTTGTGAAGATGCTGGAGGAAACAGGTACAAAAGTACCTATATCCACAGGAAAACAAGCCCTATATTGACATAACCTTGAAAGACAGCTCAGCGAGGAAGAAGCCACTGCTCCAAAACCACCATAAAAAAAGCCAGACTACGGTTTGCAACTGCACATGGGGACAAATATAGTACTTTTTGGAGAAATGCCCTCTGGTCTGATGAAACAAAAATATAACTATTTGGCCATAATGACTATCGTTATGTTTGGAGGAAAAAGAACACCATACCAAACATGAAGCACGGGGGTGGCAGCATCATATTGTGGGGGTGCTTTGCTGCAGGAGGGACTGGTGCACTTCATAAAATAGACGGCATCATGAGGAAAATTATGTGGATATATCGAAGCAAAATCTCAAAAAATCAGTCAGGAAGTTAAAGCTTGGTCGCAAAAGGGTCTTCCAACTAGAAAATGCCCCCAAGCATACTTCCAAAGTTGTGGCAAATTGGCAAAAAAGTCAAGGAATTGGAGTGGCCATCACAAAGCCCTGACCTCAACCCTATAGAAAATTTGTTGGCAGAACAGAAAAAGCATGTGTCAGCAAGGAGGCCTACAAACTGACTCAGTTACACCAATTCTGTCAGGAGGAATGGGCCAAAATTCACCCAACTTATTGTGGGAAGCTTGTGGAAGGCTACCCGAAACATTTTACCCAAGTTAAACAATGTAGAGGCAATGCTACCAAATACTTGAGTGTATGTAAACTTCTGACCCACTGGGAATGTGATAAAATAAATAATAGCTGAAATGAATAATTCTCTATTATTCTGACATTTCACATTCTTAAAATAAAGTGGTGATCCTAACTGACCTAAGACAGGGAATTTTTAATATGATTAAATGTCAGGAATTGTGAAAAAATGTTGTTTAAATGTATTTGGCTAAGGTGTATGTAAACTTCTGACTTCAACTGTAGCTCCTGGATGCCAGGAAGCTTGGCCCCAGTGCTGTAGGCACTACCCTCTGTAGCTCTTTACGGTCAGATTCCAAGCAGTTACCATACCAGGCGGTGATGCAACCGGCCAGGATGCTCTAGATGGTGCAGCTGTAGAACTTTGAGTATCTGGGGAACCATGCCAAATCTCTTCACAACTGTCTTTTGTGTTTGGACCATGATAGTTCATTGGTGATGTGGACACCAAGGACCTTGAAACTCTCAACCCGCTCCACTTCAATACGATGTTAAACGGGGGCCTGACGGCCCTCCTTTTCCTATAGTCAACGATCAGCTCCTTTGTCTTGCTCACGTTGAGTGAGGTTGTTGTCCTGGCACCAAACTGCCAGGTCTCCACCTCCCTATAGGCCGTCTCATCGTTGTCGGTGATCAGGCCTACCACCGTTGTGTCGTCAGCAAACTTAATGGTGTTGGAGTCGTGCTTGGCCACACAGTCGTGGGTGAACAAGGAGTATAGAAGGGGACTAAGCACGCACCCCTGAGGGGCCCCAGTGTTGAGGATCAGCGTGGCAGATGTGTTGTTGCGTTAGAGGGAAGTGAGGAAAGCATTGGAGGAGACAAACACCTTGGATCTCATCTTGGATCTTCTCCTCCAATGACTGGCTGCATCATTGCTTGTTATGGCAATAGCACCGCCCTCGATCGTAAAGCGCTACAGAGAGTTGTGCCGACAGCCCAGTACATCACTGGGACCTATATCAGGCGTGAAAAGAAGGGCCGGAAAATCAGCAAAGACCCCAACCACCCAAGCCATAGAATATTTTCTCTGCTGCAGCACGGGAAAAGGTACCGATGCATAATATCTGACACCAACAGGCTCTTGAACAACTTCTATCCCCAAGCAATACGACTGATAAATAGCTAATCAAATATCTAAAACGGACCAAGTTAACCTTGTATCTTTATTGACCTTTCACTATGCACAGTGCACACCCTACACACTCACGTCACTCCAACACACACACCCGCTCCATCATTTGCTCACTCACACATAATATGCACATACATTTATACTGACTCGACACACCCGCACACCCACTCACATGCAAACTGCTGCTACTCTGTTTACCTTCTATCCTGTTGCCTAGTTACCTTACCCCTATGCATATCTATCTCTATCACACTAGTATCCCTGCACATGTAAATATGGTATTGGAACTGACCTTTTAAATATTTCCTGTACATAGTATGCTTACTTTATCATGCACTTCATATTTCTTAATTCTTGTGTGCTTTTTTCTAGTAATACATTGTTATTGATTATTGCATTGTTGGGTTTTGATTTGGCAAGAAAGTCATTTCACTGTACTTGTGTATGTGACATTAAAAAAGTTGAAACAATGCTCTCCTCTATTCCTGACGTATTGAAGATGGCAAGGAGAGGGAAGACCTGAGGAATCGAGTATAATACCTTTGAGATTCACCCTGGCTGACTGACAGACCGGGAGGGAAGTCTCCCACTCACTTCCTCTCTCTTTGAATCTCTCCTAACCACAGTCATGAGCAGTCAGCTGCCAGCCTGGATCCGTTTGGTCTCTCTTGTCAAATCTATTGCGGTCATTGACAATTCCACAGGGAGTTGGCAAGAGAGCCAAAACTGTTGTACACCCTCACAGAGCAGAGGTGAATAATTGTTTGTGATGAAATAGTTGCAAGACCAAGGAGGTCCGGAGTCCCCCGGGCCACACCAAACAAACATTTAGATAAAGTTGTATGCATGTGAGCTGTGGTGCACACATTAAGGAGGTAATCCTTCTGAATATAAAGCAAATGATTTATGTACTATAAAATGTCCCCTGGTCTGATATCCAGTTCCCTTTTTAACCCAAAAGTAATCCCGCCATAAAAAAAAATCTGCCCACTGCCTAGCAGCAGCACAGCAGTCTCTTCCTGCTCTGGGGAGAACAACAACAACTATATGTTTACTCAGACACCAACCCAGCAGATGATACTAATAACATACAGGGTACTACCCGGGTAATACAGGGTACTACTCGGGTAATACAGGGTACTACTCGGGTAATACAGGGTACTACTCGGGTAATACTCGGGTAATACAGGGTACTACTAGGCCCATTTTCATTAACTAAAGGTTAAGGAAACCTCTGAATATATGATACTTGAAGGATTACCCTGTCCTGGTGTTACCTAGCAGCAGAAGTATTACAGGAGCCTGTATTGGAGCAATACAAACTAGAGTTGTATGTATGTGAGCTGTGGTGCACACATTAAGGAGGTAATCCTTCTGAATATAAAGCAAATGTTTTATGTACTATAAAATGTCCCTTGGTCTGATATCCAGTTCCCTTTTTAACCCAAAAGTAATCCCGCCATCAAGTAGCAGCACAGCAGTCACTTCCTGCTCTGGGGAGAACAACAACAACTATATGTTTACTCAGACACCAACCCAGCAGATGATACTAATACAGGGTACTACCCGGGTAATACAGGGTACTACCCGGGTAATACAGGGTACTACTCTGGTAGTACAGAGTACTACTCGGGTAGTACAGGGTACTACTAGGCCCATTTTCATTAACTAAAGGTTAAGGAAACCTCTGAATATATGATACTTGAAGGATTACCCTGTCCTGTTGTTGCCTAGCAGCAGAAGTATTACAGGAGCCTGTATTGGAGCAAAACAAACTAGGCTAACATGACAATGGAGTTGGCAAAAGCACTAGCAGATGTGGGACCAGGCAAGTACTTCACTAAAAGTGGATTCAAACGGGAAAACATAGATGTCAAAAGTGGGGGAAAAAAAGGGCAAGAGGTTAATAATTTGCAGTCAATGTCCTTCATACAGAAACACACACCATATCTTGTTTCCTCAACTAAGGAACACGTAAAGACTGACAGACCCTATCCCCTTTCTTCAACATCTAAGGAGCAAGTCCAGACAGTAAACCAGTGAGCTATGTATCCCGGTAAGAATAATTAGTCCTATTCTGGGCCTATGAGTCATCATAACATCACTCTGAGGAGGTTTAACAACAGATGTAATTAGCTACTTCAGTTGCGGCAAGTTCCACTAAAGAGCTGCCAACTTTGGGTTGAAAATGCATCTGTGGCCCAACCCGCTGGATAAAGTATTAAATAACATAACAGAAAGTACACGAACCCAATTACCGATACGACCACACGGAGTACTTTACAACTATCTTTGTGGCTATCAATTTGCATAATATTTCCATAGGTTTAATACGTTTAAAATGTAATGTTGCTATTCGGATAAAGCTATACAAGTACCTGGCTACATTTAAATCGTGCACGTACTCTAGCCAACTTTGTAGATAGGGAACTTGCAGCATTTCACATGGCAATTTTTTTCTCTAAATGTTGAGTCTAGTTAATGTTATTCGACTGTGCGAGGACAGACTTGGTTTAGCTCGTTCGCTGTCGCTGTCACCTTTGGCGAATCCGGAGGGCCTCTACGGCCGGGCATCGGTCTATTCTGAATACACCAGCCGTGAAAACTAACTTTAGCGTCTGTCTATACAGGCCTTATAGAAATTAATGGCTACATTAGTTAGATCTACGTAGACATAATAGGACACACAAAAAAACGTGATTTACCAAACTGATCCGTAGGCCCCGGAACCGACTGGAGACAGGGTCTGGTAGCGTTCTGGTACCTCCCAAATCGTCTTGGTCACCTCCTGCCGATAAAACGTAGGTCTTTCTTTCTGCGACATTCCTGCAGAACAACCCTCAAAGTGCAAGTTGTGACTTCTCCTTTTTCTTGGTCAAAGGTGGCAGCAACTAAAGTAAGTTCGCTAACTAGTTTAAGAAAAAGCTGTTGCCTCTAGCTAACTAGTTCGTTGTGAGCGAGGTGCAAAATTCTTGAAATTCTGCACGTTTTAAGGCGGAAATAGTTTGTTGAGAATGCGTTTCTAGCTACTCCATTTGCGTTTAGGCTCCCGGGATTTCACAATGTCATCTACCCTGCGCGCCCGTTTCCCTCTGCTAAAACAACAAAATGTCGCGAGATAAACTCTAAACCTCGAGCAACTCAAAGGACAAACCAGATATTTTTTCACTGAACCTTTTTAATAAGTTTATTTAAAAGCTTAGACAAACAGTGATTTTAATGCAAATACAAATTATTTAAAGAGTCAATAAAAAAGCGTATCAAACATTTAGTAAATGGCCCCATTTCCAAATTAAATACTCACCTCCAGTATGAGTAGAAATAAGAACAAAGTCATGTTTTTCACAACATATTTTGGGAAACAGACATCATTTGGAAATGTTTTTATATAATGGCTGATAATAATGAAGAAAAAAAACACACGTCAGTAATTAATTAACCCAAATGCACAGGTTCACATGTTTCATGAAAATATACCGAAAATATTGTGGGAAATCAATCTCACCATAAAATATAAGGCACCCATTGAGACTTTTACATGGCTGCAAACTATATTACTATTGCGAGAGCATCAAATCGGTCCATGTTCGCGTCTAAACATTCAACACAATTTGGTGAGAAAAGCATTCTCCAAATGCATGGAAACATGAATTTGTTTTGATATGATCAAATACATAAAAACTTGAGGTAAAAAACATATTCTCATTATCTCTAACAAAGGTGTAAAGTAACTAAGTAAAATTACTTTGAGGTTCTACTGGATATCTGTACTTTACTATTTATATATTTTTTAACTTTTACTTTGCTACATTGGTCTTGTGTGGCTCAGTTGGTAGAGAATGGTGCTTGCAACTTTGGATTGTAGGTTCGATTCCCAAGGGGGATAAGTATGAACGTGTATGCACTCACTACTGTCACTCTGGATAAGAGTGTCTGCTAAGTGACTCAAATGTAAAGTTACAACATTTTGAGCAGGAGCTGTCCTTCCACCCATACAGGAGCCCTATCAAAGCTCTTCTCTGGCACTGCCAGGACAGAGCTCCCCCAGAAGCTAGAACAGCAAAGTCCCTGCCCGTCTTCTGAAAGCACCTGAAACCCTGCCTCTTCAAAGAGTATCGTTATTTTATTTCACCAAGTAGGCTATAATTCCCCTTGAATCCCCCCCACACAAAAAAACTTTCCTGAACCAACACTTGACTTCCCCTTCTAGCTCTGATTTTGCTGACAGCTGCATTATTGAAGAAAAGTGTACTAACTATGCCTGGTATATGTGGTTGTCACACATAGCTATCTTAAAATGACTGCACTAAACTGCAAGTCGCTCTGGATAAAAGTGTCTGCTAAATTACTAAATGTCAATGTAAAATGTACATTCCTAAAGAAAATCTGTACTTTTTAATCCCAACATTTTCCCTGACACCCAAAAGTACTTGTTACATTTTGAATGCTCAGGCAGAACAGTGTGTTGTCATCCCTACTGCCTCTGATCTGGTGCACTAACTAAACACCAATACTGCATTTGTGATGTCTGAGTGTTGTTGGAATATGCCCTAGCTGTACATAAAAAAAAGAAAATCGTGCCATCTGGCTGGCGTAATATAAGGATTTTGATGTATAGTATTTACTTTTACTTAAGTATGACAATTGAGAACTTTTTCCACAACTGTACTTAAGTATATACTGTATATGCTACTGTATTATTGATTGTTTGTGTAGCCTAGTGGGGCAGCAGTGTAACCTAGTGGTTAGAGTGTTGGACTAGCAATCAAAAGGTTGCAAGTTCCCGAGCTGACAAGGTACAAATCTGTCATTCTGCCCCTGAACAATTTTTATTTATTTTTATTTCACCTTTATTTAACCAGGTAGGCTAGTTGAGAACAAGTTCTCATTTGCAACTGCGACCTGGCCAAGATAAAGCATAGCAGTATGAGCAGACAACACAGAGTTACACATGGAGTAAACAATTAACAAGTCAATAACACAGTAGAAAACAAAGGGTGAGTCTATATACAATGTGTGCAAAAGGCATGAGGTAGGCGAATAATTACAATTTTGCAGATTAACACTGGAGTGATAAATGATCAGATGGTCATGTACAGGTAGAGATATTGGTGTGCAAAAGAGCAGAAAAGTAAATAAATAAAAACAGTATGGGGATGAGGTAGGTGAAAATGGGTGGGCTATTTACCAATAGACTATGTACAGCTGCAGCGATCGGTTAGCTGCTCAGATAGCTGATGTTTGACAAGGCAGTTAACCCACTGTTCCTAAGCCATCATTGAAAATAAGAATTTGTTCTTAACTGACTTGCCTAGTTAAATAAAGGTAAAATAAATAAAAATGTTTGTTTATTCCATGTCTAACTCTGTGTTGTTGTATGTGTCGCGCTGCTTTGCTTTATCTTGGCCAGGTTGCAGTTACAAATGAGAACTTGTTCTCAACTAGCCTACCTGGTGAAATAAAATAAAAATAAAAATATTTTTAACCAGGTACTTTTATACACGAAGTATATTACTGGGTGACATTCACGTTTACTTGAGTCATTTTCTATTAAGTTATCTTTACTTTTAATCAAGTATGACAATACTTTTTACACCACTAATCTTTAACATAGTTCTTGCAACAATCCAGAGATGTTGAGAGTTTAAACGGAGTGTTTTTGAACAAAATGTTTACTCTCTTCACCTCTCTGTAAACTTAGAAAGACATCCATCATGTTCCGGCCATTCCATTCATTCCATTGCTTGGTTTAGAATATATGCTTCTTGTCTGGTGCAAAGCAGTGAATGGAGCAACATTCATACTGTTCACCAGGTGCAACATTACAGAATGTTCCCATAGATTTGTATTGTGTAGAACAAATATGACTGTCTGTCAGGTAGAATAGAGTCCAGGAATCGTGACAGCACTATTTCATACATTTCTATATGCAACGTTCTGAAAATTTCAACACACGGAATAATAAATAGATCCCATATGTGCTCCTCCATCCAGAGGTTGAAGGAGGTTCCAGGTGCTCTTCTAGTTAGGGGAGGGATTCCCAAACTGGGGTCTACCAGAGGAGTATCATATTTCGGAGCCACGACATTAAAACGTTTGGGAATCCCTTCTCTAACTAATTTCCATCTCTGAACCTGATGATGACTTCATGGTTTGGTTTTTGCTCTGACATGCACTATCAACTATGGGACCTTATATAGACAGGTGTGTGCCTTTCCAAATATTGGTGCTTTGCTCTTTTTCAGGTTGAGAGAGTTAACATGCTGTAGTAGTCTCACACTGCCAGACGTCACACAGCAGAACCTATTCAGGTTGGGAGAGAACAGCTGGGGTCGATAAATAGAGGTTATATAGTATTAAGTTGGGATAGTACTGGTAGATAAATAGAGGTTATATAGTATTAAGTTGGGATAGTACTGGTAGATAAATAGAGGTTATATAGTATTAAGTTAGGATAGTACTGGTTCATAAATAGCGGTTATATAGTATTAAGTTGGGATAGTACTGGTAGATAAATAGAGGTTATATAGTATTAAGTTGGGATAGTACTGGTAGATAAATAGAGGTTATATAGTATTAAGTTGTGATAGTACTGGTACTCAGAACAACAATAACCACCACTAGTACATCTGGTTATATCTCTGCCTTTAAGTTTCAAAACTACTGTAACACATCTTTAACACTAAAATATGTATTTTATTTGGAAATGCAGATTGATGATGATGATACATCATTCTATACATTATATACAAAAGCATGTGCACACCCCTTCAAATGAGTGGATTTGTCTATTTCAGCCACACCCATTGCTGACAGGTGTGTACAATCGAGGACATAGCCATTTAATCTCCATAGACAAACATTTGCAGTAGAATGGCTTTACTGAAGAGCTCAGTGACTTTCAACGTGGCACCGTCATAGGATGCCACCATTCCATCAAATCAGTTTCTGCCCTCCTAGAGTTGCCCCAGTCAATTGTAAGTGCTGTTATTGTGAAGTGGAAATGTCTAGGAGCAACAACGGCTCAGCTGCGAAGTGGTAGGCCACACAAGCTCACAGAATGGGACCGCTGAGTGCTGATGCACGTAGCGTGTAAAAATGGTCTGTCCTCGTTTGCAACACTCACTATGGATGCATCAATTTGGATAAAAAGAGCCAAAGAAGGCTTTGTGAAACTTTGTGAAGCATCATCGTTGTTGAGCAGTAGGTAGACTACAAAAAACAGCTTGCAGGTCCCTCCACGCTGGAGATGATACTCAGTTGGGGTGGAGAGTTGAAATTATTCTACGACTGCTGATACAGTATCTAGCCTAACTATGAGGCACAGGATTCCACTCTAGAACCCCAAAAATAATCAAATAAATATAGGGTTTTAATTTAGTTAAATGAATGGACAGCAACATTTTGTCTATTTTACTAAAAGTCAATTTTTTGCATTAGAGAATGCTGTTTTAGCAGGCATTGCCGCACTTGACAGGTGCACGATCTCATCAGATGTATGAATTAAATGAGACTGTGTGCATTTTTATAAGGCCCAATGTTGATGAACAGAGATTCAACAACACAATTTCAGATTATAAATTTAATAGTCACATGTACAGTGCCTTCGGAAAGTATTCAGACCCCTTGACTTTTTCCCCATTTTGTTACGTTACAGCCTTATTCTGAAATGTATTAAATTAAGAATAAAATCCTCAGCAATCTACACACAATGACAAAGCGAAACTCAGGACCTCAGATGGGGCGAAGGTTCAAGTCTCGGGATGTCTTTGAGACCGGACTTGAACCCGATAGAACATCTCTGGAGAGACCTGAAAATAGATGTGCAACAATGCTCCCCATCTAACCTGACATAGCTTGAGAGAATCTGCAGAGAAGAATGGCAGAAACTCCCCAAAAACAGGTGTGCCTAGCTTGTAGCGCCATGCCCAAGAAGACTCAATGCTGTGATCGCTGCCAAAGGTGCTTCAACAAAGTACTGAGTATGTAAATGTAAATGTGACATTTCAGTTTTTTTTCTTCTAAACTACGCAAAAATGTCTCAACCTGTTTTTGCTTTGTCATCATGGGCTATTGTCTGTAGATTGATGAGGGGGGAAATGTAAATGAATGTAAATTGTCCAGTGGCAATTTGTATGAATTGTTCAGCAGTATAATGGCTTGGGGGTAGAAGCTGTTGAGGAGCCTTTTGGTCCTAGACTTGGCGCTCTGGCACCACTTGCTGTGCGGTAGCAGAGAAAACAGTCTATAACTTGGTTGACTGGAGTCTATGACAATTTTATGGGCATTCCTCTGACACCGCCTATTATATAGGTCCTGGATGGCAGGAAGCTTGGCCCCAGTGATGTACTGGGCCGCTCGCACTGCCCTCTGTAGTGCTACGGTCAGATGCCGAGCAGTTGCCATTCCAGGCGGTGATGCTCTCGATGGTGCAGCTGTAGAACCTTTTGAGGATCTGGGGGCCATTGCCAATTCTTTTCAGTCTCCTGAGGGGGAAAAGGTTTTGTTGTGCCCTCTTCACGACTGTCTTGGTATGTTTGGTATGCATGGCCTCCAGCATGTGATGGCATTCCAAGCCTACAGTGCGGCTACCAAGAGCCTCCTCCAGCAGCTATGAGTTCCCCTCAGTCCCGGTGCTCATTCCACCTGTCAGGTGGCTACTCCTCCACCAGTGGTCCAGCTAAGAGACATACCTACCTGTCAGCTTCTAGACACTCCCAGTGTGGAGTACCAGCCAACTGACGGTGCCAGGGTATGTCTACCCGTCACTGCCATTGGTTCTCAATTTGCCCTCAGCATGGGTATCCAGCCTGTTCCTAACAAGGTGTTTCAGTCTGCCGCCACAAAGGACCTATCAGTCAACAGTAGCCTGTAGCCAGCTGCTGTTCCAGTGTTGCCACCCGCTCCTGCTACAGAGCCGAAGTTAATCAACGAGGTGGACTCTTCAGCTGCTCCGGCTACAGAGAATCAGCCAGTAGTAGCCACCGTGGTGCTCCAGGCAAACATGGTGCTACAGCCCTCTCCAGCCACAGGTGCTCTGACTACCCCTTTCCTGGAGCCCAGACCAGCTACCACAGATGGGGCCCAGTCTGCCCCTTCCCCAGGGTTACTGCTGATCCCTACAAAGCTAACCCATTCTTCCCTCAAGTTCCTGTATGCCACTGAATATGGGTCTGAGCCTACCTTGTGCTCCAGTCTTCTGTCTGTTCCTGCTATAGGAGCTCAGCCTACCCTTGTCAAGTCAGACTCCCTGTCTGCCAGGCATGAGGAGCAGCCTTCTCCATCTACAAGGGCCCAGCCTGCTTCCGTCATCGTAGACCCGCTGCCTGCTACCCGGGCAGCCCAGCTGGACCTGAAGGTACAACCTGGCCCAGTCTTCAGGTCACCAGCTCCTGTAACAGAGAGCCATCGTGTTGCAGCCACTGGCCCACAGACCGTCGTTGATGCAGCTCATCAGCCAGCATCTCCCTGGTTGCCACCAGCTGCAGCCCAGGGATCCCCAGCCCCTGTCCCAGTATCTCTGCCACCAGCTGCAGCCCAGGGATCCCCAGCCCCTGTCCCAGTATCTCTGCCACCAGCTGCAGCCCAGGGATGCCCAGCCCCTGTCCCAGTATCTCTGCCACCAGCTGCAGCCCAGGGATGCCCAGCCCCTGTCCCAGTATCTCTGCCACCAGCTGCAGCCCAGGGATACCCAGCCCCTGTCCCAGTATCTCTGCCACCAGCTGCAGCCCAGGGATCCCCAGCCCCTGTCCCAGTATCTCTGCCATCACCTGCAGCCCATGGATCCCCAGCCCCTGTCCCAGTATCTCTGCCATCAGCTGCAGCCCAGGGATCTTTAGACCCTGTCCCAGTATCTATGCCACCAGCTGCAGCCCAGGGGCCACCACTTGGCTTTACACTAGGAGTCATCCCTGTTCCAGTTAGGGGGGCTTCACCAGAAGCCAATGACAAGCCCCCACCTGCTCCTGATGAGGAGCCAAGTTCATCTCCAGCCACGGGTCCTCCACTTAGCCCTGGCTTCCAGACACCGGCTGCCCATGCATTGGGGTTCCCACTTATCTCAGCACAAAGAGACCAGCCCAGCTCCTTTGGGGAGCCCCCACCTGGTCTTGAGTGGGAGCCCACCATGGCTTCCTCCACGGGGGCCGCTTCAGCCTTTGCCCTGAGGTCCCATCCTCACCAGCAAGGTCCTCTCTGACCCTGTGGGGGAGCCTCCGCTTGCTCCTCATCGGAGACCTTCAGCGACGCCTCCTGAGAGGCCAGAGCTCGACCTTGACTTCGGGGCCCTTCAGTCCTCTGCTAGTCCCTGCCTGTGAGGTCCACCCTGGCTCTGTCGGGAGCCCCAACCTGCCAGTTGTGAAGAACCCTCTGCAGTTCTAGCCCAGGATCCACAGTCACACCCTGCCCGGGGAGCGATTCTGCATTCTCTGGAGAACATGTCTGTTCCTGCTGTGATACCTCGGCTCAGCCCGATTATCAGTTCAGAACTGGCTGCTGACCCTTTTGGCTAAATGCTAATCCCGGATGTTGTGTATCGTATTCAGACAATCAGGTTGAAACTGAATGCAATACACAGAATCTGGGATTAGCCAATAGCATGGTGGTGGGTAATGGTGTTGGTAATGGGTTTTTTAATAAGGAAAGTATGCATATTTCCCCCGTTTTTTTCTGCCTTTTCGCCATTAAATAAAGTTAAGGAGGAAATCGAAGCCTATGCAGCCTGAACGGATGGTGCATTTGGATGGTAAGGTGACACGACTCAATATTGCCATCTGCCAGCTTTTGGGCTACCAATGTTAAGTTAGTAAACATTGTAGAGCGCGACAAACACAAGGGGACACAATTTGGCGGCAAAAACATTTATTTATCTTCATCCACATTGTAACATTTCTAGCTGTTATAACGCCATGAATGACAGAACCCTTTCCCTTTCCTTAAACATGAGAACGAGAGATCCCTTTCCTTAAACATGAGAACGAGAGATCCCTTTCCTTAAACATGAAAACGAGACATCCCTTTCCTTAAACATGAGAACGAGAGATAGGGGGGGAGAGGGGGAGTAGCCCTACTAGCTAAATGCAGCTAGCACAATATAAACTTTGACATGATTGATTCACACGCACATTTTACAGAAACTGAAAATATGCATAATTTACATCATAAAATGGCATATAAATTAGCTTAACGATCATCTATACCATCCATGGCACCTAAAGACAACCTAGACTTCCATCTGAAATCAACAAATGAACACCACCAAGATTTCCTCAGTAGTAAGAACTTTATACCAGAGGGAGACTGCTACTGACAAGCATGGGTAACAAAACCAGGAGGCTAGGGGTCAAAAGTCACAAAACATGGGCATAAAACTGGGGGAAACGCTCAAACTGTGGTGCTGCTGTTGTCTAGATCAGGGTTTCGCAAACTCGGTCCTGATGACTTGTTCAATAAATTATAACTAATGGGGTGAATTAGCAAATACTCTGATGGGCAGACAAGGGGAGGATGTGCATAATGAAGAAGTCTGAAAGGAATATCATGGTTATCTACTTTGTGACTGGTATATGAACATATTTTTGACTGTGTCCATAACTACTGGGACTACTAACAAACAGTCATAGCTCTGACCTAATGGTAAGGGTTCTAGTTCTGACCTAATGGTAAGGGTCCTAGTTCTGACATAATGGTAAGGGTTCTAGTTCTGACATAATGGTAAGGGTTCTAGTTCTGACATAATGGTAAGGGTTCTAGTTCTGACCTAATAGTAAAGGTCCTAGTTCTGACCTAATGGTAAGGGTTCTAGTTCTGACCTAATGGTAAGAGTCCTAATTCTGACATAATGGTAAGGGTCCTAGTTCTGACCTAATGGTAAGGGTCCTAATTCTGACCTAATGGTAAGGGTTCTAGTTCTGACCTAATGGTAAGAGTCCCTAGTTCTGACCTAATGGTAAGGGTCCTAGTTCTGACCTAATGGTAAGGGTCCTAGTTCTGACCTAATGGTAAGGGTCCTAATTCTGACCTAATGGTAAGGGTTCTAGTTCTGACCTAATGGTAAGAGTCCCTAGTTCTGACCTAATGGTAAGGGTCCTAGTTCTGACCTAATGGTAAGGGTCCTAGTTCTGACCTAATGGTAAGGGTTCTAGTTCTGACCTAATGGTAAGGGTTCTAGTTCTGACCTAATGGTAAGGGTTCTAGTTCTGACCTAATGGTAAGGGTCCTAGTTCTGACCTAATGGTAAGGGTTCTAGTTCTGACATAATGGTACGGGTCCTAGTTCTGACCTAATGGTAAGGGTTCTAGTTCTGAGCTAATGTTAAGGGTTCTAGTTCTGACCTAATGGTAAGGGTCCTAGTTCTGACCTAATGGTAAGGGTTCTAGCTCTGACCTAATGGTAAGGGTTCTAGTTCTGACCTAATGGTAAGGGTCCTAGTTCTGACCTAATGGTAAGGGTTCTAGTTCTGACCTAATGGTAAAGGTATTAGTTCTGACATAATGGTACGGGCTCTGGGCCTGGCCAAGTATGAGGGACACCAGTTATCAAAGAAAAAGGCAGTTGGGGATAATTTCAATCCACAGGCCTACTGGCCTAGGCAGGGCATGTTCCCAAACAATGTGTGATAAGATCTCATCTTTCTTTTGTCTCCACATAAATTCCTCACAATACCTCTTACCAAAAGGAGATACTCCTGGAAGCACTATTGTGGACTCTACTCTATTTAATAATACCAACATACCCAGAGGACATCCCACTCAGCGTCCAGTAAACTAACCCCTACGCAAGATCATTACTATTACTGTATTCAAGTCTACAGAAACATATTTCAATAAAATCACTATTTTGTCAACACCTCTTTTAAGTTGCTTTCACTACATAACTAAACAAGTATGTGAAAAGAAAACAAACTATGTGAAGGCCAAATTACATAGCAGGAACTTCTTGATGCAATTAAAGCCTTTAAGTCTGGGAAATCTCCAGGGCTGGTTGGCATACCAGTGGAGGTATACCAAGCCTTTTGTTGATATACTCAGAGGACCGTTATTAGCATATATATATTTTTTCACTCTAATGTACTTGTCCTCTTGCTCGGTTGTGCACTGAGCCAGCCAGTTTGCACTGTTCTGTGAAGGGAGTAGTACACAGCGTTGTATGACATGTTGTTTCTTGGCAATTTCTTGTATGGAATAGCCTTCATTTCTCAGAACAAGAATAGACTGACGAGTTTCAGAAGAAAATACTTTGTTGCTGGCCATTTTGAGCCTGTAATCGAACCCACAAATGCTGATGTTCCAGATACTCAACTAGTCTAAAGAAGGCCAGTTTTATTGCTTCTTTAATCAGAACAACAGTTTTCAGCTGTGCTAACATAATTGCAAAAATATTTTATAATGATCAATTAGCCTTTTAAAATGATAAACTTGGATTAGCTAACACAACATGCCATTTCCAGCTACACTAGTCATTACAACATAAACAATGTCTACACTGTATTTCTGATCAATTTGATGTTATTTTAAAATGGACAAAAAATTAGCTTTTCTTTCAAAAACAAGGAAATGTCTAAGTGACCCCAAACTTTTGAACGGTCGTGCATATATGGGGGATACAACTTTCCCAGCTCTGCAGATTTTTCTGCGAAGTGACAGTCATTAGACAATTTATTTTGGTACTGTCCATATGTAATGGCTGAAGAATTGCAACATTTACCTGGAACTAACGCTGCAGATAGCAATACTGGGTGATCTGAAAAGTCAGTCAATCGATCAATAATATAATACTTTTAGCAAAAAAAAAACTATTTAATTTACAATCTATAGAAACTATGAGATTACAAAGGTTCCGAACTTTTGTGAAGCATCTCAGCACAGATAATAGAAATCCAATGAGGATGGCGTTAAGAGACAGATGGGAGGAGTTGAATGGAGCTGTAGGGTGGGACTAATAACAAGATAACAAATCTAAAATATACTGTGTCTGTAAAATGTATATAGGTTCAGAACTTTTGTGAAACAGCGGTTAAAAATATACAGCAACTAGATGGACATCAGAAATCGATGGGAGGTTGGGGAAGGACAGGACTAAAAACAAACAAAATATAACTATTGTAAAATAGATTGTGTCTGTAAAATGTATATAGTGTGTATAAACTGGAAGTAAAATCCTAAGTGTTGTTGTTAATTAGTTTACTCCAATTAGGGGAGGTAGAGTTAGCAGAAAATGATAATGTATACATACATATATATGTCACAGTGTGATGTTGTTCCCCTAGATTATGCACCAAATTGCACACAAGGTCCAATTCAAATAGGCAAGGCTAAGGTGAGATGTTAATAATTTGATAATAATAATTCCGTGTGCTTTAAAATTGCTTCTTTTTTTTTTTACAGCTGCATAGCTAATGTTATTTTTGGTGTACAAACACTTTTTCATATCAATATTGTACATACACGTGATTGTAAAAGTGCTAAAAGGCAAAGATATTGTGTGTCGTCTCTTCGTGGGCAGGGCAAATCAGCAGACCTACAGTTGTGTCAAGGTCCTAATTAAAAGTACACAACGCAGAACGAACCACGCTACATATACATACACACACATAAAAAAATAAAATACATGGGAGATTGAAAATGCGGACAATTACATTGACGGAAGCTACTATCTATCTACCCCCCAAGAAAAACGAACCATGTCAAATGACATGTTAGACTGGATGCACATTGAGCAGAAAGTGTTTAACGAGCATGGTTTCTTTTGAAGTGACCAGCAGCAGGACCACAAAACGAATATCTATGAAACTACAAATTTGCCCACTTCTCTCCAAAACGACTTTACTGCCATTGTCATTGGCTCATTACCTGGCTGTTTGTTAGCTTTGCTGTTCGCATGGGCCACAAAGAGTCACCTCGTTAGCCAACGTTAGCTTAGTAGCTAGCCAGCCAAATACAGGCAGCTTCTTACACCTGGGCACAATTATCGAATTTATGGCAGATCAGAATCGCTGTTATACTCATTGGCCGGTGTGGAGAATGAGGTAAAACCACAAATCTCCTCGGACCTAGTATATCTGATCGAGTCATCACTTCTGACCACAATTTCTTGTGGAGGCCCTGAAGTTAGTGGAAGCTTCATGCTCATGGCCTCAGGGGCTCGCATGTCGGGTCCTATCATTTCCGAATCGGAGCAAGGCCCAACCCCGATCAGATCAAATAAGATCACTGTGTAGTTTTTTTTGGTCGCTAGACTAAGACATGAAACATTACAGACATAAAACAATCATTCTCTCTCGCATTCATTCGCTCACACAAACACACGCCACCAGTCAAACAAAACAAGAATGGCTCCGTTTCCGAGTTATGGAATTTATAGAGCGCAAGGAATCATGGGACATTTCGGGGGGAAGGCTGTCGTAAAATAATAGCGTGCCCTCATGTGGCCATAGATGGTAACCAGTGACTGCCTTGTATTGAGCAGGAGGCTTACATGTGCCTTTAAAAAAAAAAAATAATCACACAACATTCTTAACATATAAATAACTCATAAATGGTTAAACTTTATTAATTTACGGCAATATATTTTATCAACTTTATTTTCCATTTCCACCCTCTATTCCACCTTCATCCACGTAATAGAAAATCACACTTTAAAAAATAAATGTCAAATGAAAATTTTATACATTGGTCCTGTCGAGGTACCTTGGTCCAAACTCCTGAGATTCACAGTTAAATTCCCAAAGTCCCCTTTTGAATACACAGAAAGAGATACATCACCCAATTTGTTTTCACCACTGACTGCACACAGAGGCTCTCTCATGTTGTTGATCTCTGTGTCTGTCAGTGTCTTGACCTTTTTTCATCACCTCTCTAACTCAAATAACATCTCAGTTCAGAAAGTGTGGCATGTTGACAGAGAGATGCCCACTTTTGGAAAGTTTTTATCCCCATCGTTCATTTGGTTCCGAGCTCATAGCCAGTGTCCATGCAGCCTGGTCACAGATCTATTTGTGTTTTTACTGTCTTGAAAATTCAATTGCTGTCATTGTCAAAGAAACCTGGGACCAGGCTAGTGTCCATGAGGTGCCGACTAGACAGTCCAGTCCCCTAGTTGGTCCCTTTAGAAAGACATAGAACGCCATGGTCACACAGGATAGAGCCACTGTCAGGTGAAGTCTGGTCCCAATCACAGATGCTGTTGAGACAAGAACAAAGACAATCACTGGTTATATCAAGTCGTAAACATCACATTTTAA